>NC_089820.1:14746814-15046814 GCF_029633855.1 Hoplias malabaricus | reverse complement strand
TTGGCAAACTGCAATAAAAACCAATCATCCTCCAGAGCCTTACTTTGCCATGAGTCGAGGGGGGAGGAGGATTATTGTTTTAAGGCTGTTGAAAGAGAAACTTGTGGAAGATAAAGGTTAACATGAACACTGGTGTTACGACAATGCAGTTGTGCGTCATGTGGTGAGTTTGGTCTTCAGACAGACGGTGCTCTGAGGAAGAGAGGTTGGAGAGAGAGGAAGTCATAATGTTAATGACATTATCAGGTGGAGCGGAGGGCGGAGAACTCATCTCTCTCTGTGTCTCAGAGCTGACACAACATTCTGTCTGCAGGCATTCTTATTGTTCTTTCTCAGCTCCCTTATTACAACCTTTGGTGAAATAATGGAATCCTCACACTGTTTGAGGTTATCATCCAATACCTAGTTTTAGCAGTTAATAAATAATGATTTTAAATAATGTGTGCTGTTGATTTAACAAATTCATGCAACCAAAGAGAATCTGAACAAAACATTGTTCTTCAAACTCACTCACCCCTACTACTTTATAGAAATAAAATAATCTTATAATTCTTATTTTATATATATATATATATATATATATATATATATATATATATATATATATATATATATTTGTATTTACTGTGATTATATATAACTTTATACAAGCACCATACGTACTAAGAAGGCATTAGTTTAAATATATATAGTTTCTTGTATTTGGGCTTGACACATTTTTGAAGCAGTATGTTTTCATTATTATATCAAATATTGCTGTTCTTCACTTAAATTAAAATTCTTAGAGCATACTGAGAACATCTTTACTGTTTGTCTGGAAAGGTCAGTCATTGACATCTATTCCTTCACAATGAAACTAAACGTCCTTGACTATGTGTTTATGAATGAAATGTGTTTTAATATTTCTTCTCTGGATGACTTGTCCTGAAACCATGACTGCGTTTGTACTAACCTTGGCCAGGTGTTATGAAGAAGCACAACAGATACTGTCAATATTACTGTGGGTACACTATATCTAAAAACTATTTTACTATCTGTGTTCACTATTTTAAAGTCACTCAAAACTCACACTAGCATTCAAATGTGCTTACAAATATTGTACAGTCCAAGAATTGCCAATTGCACTTTCTGAAGCTGATTCACATGAGCCTAAGATCACCAAGCTAAGTTACGAGTATCAGTTAAAGGGGCATAAAGCCCCAGGCATTGACCTGAGCAGTGGACCGCTGTTCTCTGGGGTGATAGAGCTGTTAGATAGAGATACCTTTAGTTTAGAGTGGCTTTAGGAAACCATCTGCATATATATTATGTATGCAGAGTATTTACTTTCCAACTGAATTGTACCATGGGAAAATGCTATTCTGTCCTTTACAGTAACAAAAACACGTTCCTTTCCACTGTAAATTCAAGCTCAATTAGAGTAAGATATATGTAGGTGGTTGACTGGTATCTTTTCCCTGGAGAAGCCCTGCTGCATTCCCATCATAGTGAACATATACTGGAGCATAGATCACAGCTCCTTATCTCTACTGTCCAGACTCATATCTGAGCTGAGGAGAGCATTCTTTTATACATGGTGAAAATATACACATATTTCTGATCGTATCTTACAAAACAGGTGAGTGACAAGTCAGAGATTTACTTTTGTTGTGTGATCAGCCATTGTCTCAATGATTTTTTTGGTGTATTATTGACCTATTCGCTGTACATTCCAAGAAACCTGAAGTGAGCACTACCACTTTATTCTTACACTTACTCTGTAAATTCAGACTGTTTTATAGCACTGTTTAAATGCATTGCAATATTTGATTGAGGGGAAAACTGTACAAAGCTTGATATCATCCAATAAAAAACACATAGAATATATTATCGATATAGTTTCAAATTGTACTGTTAACTTTCCAGTTATAAGAAGACATATCACAAAAACTTAAATTTACAAGGTTTGTTCCAGCCCAGATTGCTTCCTGAAAGAAGCTTAAAACACCAGTCACTTAGAACCGAAGTTATTTAATTTCATCTTAAAGGACACTCATTAATTTAAATTTAATTTTGTCTTGCTTTCTCTGTAGTTAATATTTGACATATTAAAAGGTTCCAATCAATATGTTCACCCCAGTCCATACAGCAACTATGTTCTTGTTTAAAAAAAAAAAGTTTAAATAGTTTGGGATGCCATAAATAATAGCACATTACACAGATGGGCATTTAGAACACAAACATAAGTTTTAGGTGGTTGCAGAATGGTGATGTAAAACATTAAAAAAGAAAAAAACAAAAAGAAATCTTTTTGCTCAATTTAATAATACTGTCACAAAAGCAGGGTGTGGATAAAGAGACTGGACGAATGAAAGTAGACACAGAGATGTAGAGTTCATTAATACAAAAGCACACTAAACAGGAGAGGAATACAAGCAGAAAGAAAAACACAAGGAGATGAAAACAAAATATGAAAACCATGTATCTCCCAAATAGTAACTTTAAAAGAAAATAAACAAACCTTAATTTTCAATGGAGCATTACTTAATATTCAAGTAATTGGAGCATTTCTATTAGTACATTCATCATGAAATATTTATACAATGTGAAGAAAAGCCGCTGTGTTCAAATGGTATAATAAACTCAAAATCCATAAAAATAAAGATATATATGTTTTTCATTGGACAGTGACGATATGCAAAAAATCATATAAGGCTGTAACAGAACAGAGAAAAACTAAGAACAAACCTGGTACTAAAGCAAACTTAAAAGAATGATGAGACGGTGGAAAACTAAACACTAATGTTGCGTTTGAGTGATGTTGTAAACTGGCAAATACTGATATTCCGACTTGTAAACTGCACCCAAACGGCGAGAACACGAGTTACGAGATGTGATATATATCGCAACATTTTACTTCTTCAGGCAGGAGCAACAAAAAGGACCAAATCCTAAACAAAAAGACTCACCAGACGAGACACACCTGGAGCCCAATTAAGACACATGACACAAGGGATGAGGGCAGGAATATCACACGACAAGGACAACAGAAGAGGCTTGCTCAAGATGAATGATTCATTATCTGTAACCGCTTATACAGTTCAGGGTCGCGTTGGGTCCAGAGCCTACCTGGAATCATTGGGTGCAAGGCAGGAATACACCCTGGAGGGGGCGCCAGTCCTTCACAGGGCAATGCAGACACACACACCTATGGACACTTTTGAGTCGCCAATCCACCTACCAACGTGAGTTTTGGTCGTGGGAGGAAACCCACGAGGACACGGGGAGATGAAATATTACATTTAACATGAAATATATTACTTCATGGTCTGAAACCACTTATCCAGTTCAGGGTCGCGGTGAGCCCGGAGCCTACCCAGAATCTCTGGGTGCAAGGCAGGAACACACCTTGGAGGGAGTGCCAGTCCTTCACAGGGTGACACTTGCTCACACATTCTTACCTATGGACATTTTTGAGAAGCAAATTCACCTACCAGTGTGTGCATTTGTACCATGGGAGGAAACCGGAACACCGGGAGGAAACCCACGCGGACATACCTGCTGCCAATAAAATATATCATAATTAAAATAGTAAAGTAAATCAACCCAAAACTCTACTAGAGAGCATTTAATAAAAAACGAACCAGCATGCACTGCACAGAGCCAGGTGGCAATAGGTCTAGCAGTGTCTGGTTAAGTCAAACGAGCCTAATGGCAGGAAGAACACACGGCAAGGAAAACACAAGGACATGAACCAAAACAAGACATGGTGAATAGCACTGAGTATATGTTACACACATATACATCATAACTGAATGACAAAACGGAAATAAATCTACAAGAAAAATTTAATATATTTTTATAAAATCTTATCTTGTTTTGGTGCAGATATTTATTTTATCTTTTGTCCAGTTCATTCTTACAGCTGAACACTGTTATATGTATGTGTGTGTGTGTGTGTGTGTAGGAGACATGCTGTACAGGAGAGAGATGCAGATCTCTGGTGAGAATGAATGGTGGTAATGGTATTTCCCAGAATAGGTTTACTGTTTATGATCAGCTCTGGTTGCCATGGTGATTTGTGATATTGACTTTGTTAGTAAATATGCTGTATGCGCTCACTCCATCACTGTAAAATTTAACAAATGAATGGAGAAAATAGCTGTAATAGAACTGATCACCCATGGTATTGTAGGCATGCATCTACTTCAAATGAGAACTCTCAATTTTCCTTAATATTTTATCATTTGAAAAAATTCTGAAATGTGCTGCTGGAGCCTTTATGCATTTCTTTTTTGATTCTGTATGGGTTGGGGATATACAGTACATGTAAACACACACAAAGACACAGAGACAGAGGGATGCAAGCAGATCCAATTGTCCAATTTATGAGCAGGGTTGGTAGATTGTTATCAGTGCTTCAATGTTACTGTGTCTTGTGCTGCCACCAGTGGATCAGACACAGCAGTGCTGCTGAAGTTTTACGCACCTCAGTGTCCCTGTTGGGCTGAGAATAGCTCGCCCACCAAAAATATCCAGCCAGCAGTGTCTTGTGGACAGTGTCTCGTGACCACTGATGATCTGCTAGAGAATAAAAAAACAAACTGTCAGGAACAGATCCACTACTGTGTCTGACTTTACATCTACAAGGTGGAACAACAAGGTGGATGTGTCTAATAAAGTAGACTCTCTCTCTCTCTCTCTCTCTCTCTCTCTCTCTCTCTGTTTCTCTCACTTTATCTCTCTCTGTTTCTCTGTTGTATTCCAGTGAGAGTGGTGGATCCTCCTCTGTTGCTATGGAGATGAGTATGTATCTCTGGAGGGTGCATTCCTTCCTCAGCTCAGAGCTGGAAAAGCCCTTCACTCATGCTGCTGTGTCAATATTGCTCTCTCAGGCAATTTCCAGATGAGCAACATGTGAAACAAATGTAAATAAAAATAGTTCAGAAAATATACATATTCAAATAATGAGCAGATGGTTGTCAGAAAATGTATGTCAAATAGGTTTTACCTGATAGCGATTATATATAATATGAAAGGCTGCATACATACCATAAAACCATTAATTCAGATCCAAAACAAATAGTTTTATTCAATGTTTCAGTGATTTGTGTAAAGTAGCTGGTAAGGCAACTACATTACTTTATATATGGCAATTTATATAGAGCCTGAACTTTATTTATGAAAGTTAGCATGTGTATATATACATTTTTCAGACCTATGACACAGGACTTGCATATTAATCCAGTGACTGCTATTTTTGGAATATATATATATATATATATATATATATATATATATATATATATATTTAATGCAATTAATCAGTTTTAGTTCTAGAGGAAAATATACAACAACCTGATTTGTTGTTTTTATTGGATTAATGGCAACGTTGATTATTTTTCATCAAAAAATATTTTTTCTGAAGATGATTCCTCAATATTTGTGCAGTCTGTTTGTGTGCTCAAACCTGGTCTAATGTGTTTAGAGAAGACCCATTGTCTGTATATGGATTTAAAAAAAAATACAAATGGGTTTCTGTGGTAATGAAAACAATGAATAAAAACAACATTCTTTATTTTCCTCAAACATGCTGCTCCACCAAAAGATGGGGAGCTTCTGAACCTAAACAAACCATGAGACCTGTTTTCCCCACAATCATAGACGTCTCCTTTAAGTTCTGTCAGTCTTATGTGACTTGATACTATTCCATATATGCTTCTACTCTAGTTTATACAGTAAAATGTAACTCTTTAGCACAGAGTGTATAGCTGCTGCTGTGAAATGCTAGAGTGTTCATGCAACCCACATCAGGCCCAAAAAATAGGCCACACACACACACACACAAACACACAAATCTAAATGAAAATTTGCCTTTTATAAACTAATGCAAGCAGCCCAGTGTAAGAGCAAATGCATGTATGAGTTTAGAGGAAACACTCTCATGGAATAGTGTTTTACGAATGTTGTTTAAGACAAAGGAGCATATAGTTTCTTTGGGGAATGTTCCACAGGGTGACTGAGTTTCCCCAGGGTCGTCTTCTTATTGCACCCTTATACTACTGGGAAATATGCATCCATGTATATTGCATCATTTGTTGTTTTGAAAAGTATATATATATATATATATAAAACATTGCTGTCATAACATCTAATTTTACACTCTATTATTTTAATTCATATAATTTTACGCAACACTACAAGTTGAATGGACCAGAAGAAATTCTTCATTTGTACTTAGAATAAAACATTGGTTTGTTATTGTCACTGCTCTAAAGCAGCACTGATCCATGCTCAGGTATTTAGTTGAGAGCTATAAAACTCTGCACTGGCATGGGGTGCAGTGGAACTCTGTCCAGTACCTTTGTGATAAACTGGAGTAGTGTTTGTGATCTAGGACTAAAACACCAACACGCAAACAACTTGAGCTCACTATATCTTGCCTGAATGCAGTCAAATCTTACAGTCTATAAACATTCTGATATAACAGTGTACGTAACATTTTTCAGCATACGTAGAAAGAAACATATAGGGCCCACCCTACTCCTTTATGTATCACTGTATGTAGACAACTTGTGTCATATCTAAATGTGCTGTGCTCTAGTAGCTCTGCCGCTTTGAGTAGTGAGTGATGGATGCGGAGGCTGATGATGACAGAGCAAATCTGCATTCTCTCCAGCTCCCCCTCTCCCTCCCCTTCACTACAAGGATCACAGCGACTTTACACTGTCACAGTAGTGAAGAGAGGGAGAGATTTAACACTATTTTGGGTGAGATTTGTAGGCCAGATGGAGAGTGCCACTCTTAAACAGAACTGCAAGGCATTCCCTTTAATTAAATATCTGGTGATGTGCTCTGTTTTCTTTATAAATCTTTTATTTTCCTCTGTGCATGCATATCTCACTTTTTACTGCAGCGTGCAGGTTTGTATTCTTCAGACATATGTGAAGAAAAGAGAACATTAGCAGTGCTACTGGATGGTGTTTAAATGTCGTATAGATACAAGGCGAAACTTGATTCGGTGACACATTGCTTTCTAAAATCAGCGTAGAATTAGGGAAATAAGCACATACTGGTGCTGTTTGTGCTCACAATTTAACTGCTTGTGAAAAATGCTCAGAGGTAGCTCTCTGAGAAATGCATTATTCATCCCTTCTCAAGCCTGCTGAATTATAAAGTTACTCACAAATCAGTGGCAATGGATTAATTGATATACATGCTTCTTTCTCTCTCTCTCTCTCTCTCTCTCTCTCTCTCTCTCTCTCTGTTCTCTCCTCTCTTTCTTGTTTTTTCTGTACAGGCCTAAACACTTTCAGAAAAAAATGTACAGTAGAGGTACATTATTGGTCAATAAAGGTACAAACAATGTAAATGTACTTTTAAAGGTAAATCTGGTTGGAGAAAACAGTAAATGAGACAGAGGAGAGGGGCTTCTCAGGAGTTCTACAGCTCTCCCCAGCCTGTGATGAACTTGCTTTTGTTTTCTTGTTTGGCAGGCTTGCAACTGGAATGGGCCTGGTGATTTATGAGCCTCTAGCCTGCCACAATCATTTCTTCCTGGTTTTGTCAGTCTTAGTTTATTGTGTGCCTTGCCTCGCTGCAGAAATGCTGCAGGTCGTAGTTTCCCTTGGTCCCGGAATGGGCCTTCTGTGTTTCAGCAAGAGTGATGTTTCAGACTTGGGTCTTGCTATGTTTGACCTTTTTGTATCCGCTATGTGTAGGAGGGCAGTATAGTTTATTTTACTTGATAAGCTGTGTTGATGCACTATATTATCAGAAGTATGTAGAAGTTTCCCTGAAATTAAGTATATTAAAAGTTAAAAGGACTTAAAGCAATATGTTGCAATGTTTATGGGATGTTTTGATGGCTTTCAGCTACAAGAACATTCAGGTGCTGCTGATGGATGATTAGCCAGTCCAGTCTGGGATTGGTGCTTCATCACTCCAGAAAACACAGTTCCACTGTTTCAAAGTCCAGTGCTGGGGTGCTTGGCATTATGCATGGTGACTATAGGATCATGTGCAGCTGCTGTAAAACAATGATTTAATTTCAGTTTATACTTCTTTATGGAAATTTAACTCCATATATCACCCAGTTAAATTTTTTAAGACCATGGCTCTCTTGTCAGTTTTTAGCAGTAGAGATAGATATTTTTCCAGTAAAAGCATGAGTATAAATTAAAAAAAATCTAAACGAATAAACAGAAGAAATGTTCTAATTACGTCTTTATTTTAAATATAGGGCTTATGTGAATGTAAGTTACTGAATTCCCTAATTAAAAGCTGTATCTACAAACTCTTGAACATAGTGTCCCAAAAGCATAATTTTAGCTTTACAGTTACTAGCATCAGGAAACTTTGCTTTAAATAGTAAATAATGGATCTTCAAAAGCATGACCCTGTTCTGTGCTTAAGCTTTATCAGATACATCTCAAGATACCTAAATTAATATTCAAACTCACTACAACATTCTTTGTGACTGAAGTTATGCTAATGGCTCTTTTATCATATTATGTCCTGTCAAAAAGGGTACACATCAACACAGCCTCAGCAGAACTCCATACTTCTTGATTTTTTTAATGTTGATGCTTTTGGTCCTGTGGGAGGGAATGGAGATGGCTTATGGGCTGTATGTTTGTTGCAGGTCCATTAAGAAGCTAATCTCCCTGAGCCTGCCTGTGGTCGGGGGTCTAGATGAGCTTTTGCAATGCTTTGTCCAGATGTTACTCACTAGGGAGCAAGGGGGGATGATGGTCGTGGCATGGTGCACACCAGCTGTTCAGGAAACATTAAAGCAGATGTGTTCCTGAGGAACACTGCTAACATTATCCACTTAAGAGTGAAAACCTAATTTTGAAGGAGTAATTGATAGAAGGAGAAAGAAACCTGCACTGAAATTTGAGTTCTGCCTGTATCGCTTTACTGTGTGTGTGTGTTTTCTAAGCTCAAGGTCAGTTTTCCACCTCTTGCCACATTCCACCTTCAGAAAATGTTCTATGAGTCCTGCTATATTTGCTATGAGCTGTATACAGCCAGCTTTTCTCATGACCGTGATATTAAAATTGATTTATTGGCTTGTGAATGCTAATCACTCATATGTTTCCAATGTCAAGCATGGGCTGTGTTTTAAAATTCACACTAGGAAAACAGGTTTTATATAGTACAATAAAATATTTACTATTAAGTAGTTGACATGACTTGTCAAATACACATATCCCAAGGAATTTATAATTGGTATCATACAGTGGTACTCAGTTGTAAAAATATTAGTTTCAGTCCATTTATATTGCTGTAGCTTGGTGTACTTACCTGGGAAGGGTATTGAATCCGGGGAGCCACATTGAAGTCTGTGGTACCAATAATATCAATTATAATTCATTTTTAAAACATGAAACATAAAACGTTTTTTCAACATGGTTGTTTTTGTTATTATGCCTTTAGGAGTCCAATGTATTAATGACATTTATTTTGATTTATTGCTCTATGTTGAGCATTATTTAAGAGTTTGGCTCTTGTAGCATGGTTCGATGAAAACACATCACTTGATATGCAACTCCATTACTCCACAGCCCAAAACTGTGTGCTGCACCTCTCTAGCCAAAATTTGTCATGAAATATGTTGACTATAAGTTGATGTTCATTTTCTAATTTGGAAAGGAAAATGTAGTATAGAAAGTTTCTGTGTAGTTTTAGTTTGTCTGTGAATGTATGGTGCTAGCTCTCAGGCCGTCTCCCTGTATTCTCACTGCTGTGTTCTCAGAGTGATGTAGTGTCTGATCTGTCTACTCTGTGACACAGTGCTAAATTAAGTCTAGTGGGAGCACAGCACTGATGACAGGTGCCAACACTAACACTAAAGACACTGTTGAGTGTACATCTCAGGCTTTTTGATCAAGAAGATAATGGATGTTGGAATGGAAGTGTTGGCTGTGATCTGAGCTCTGGAGTGAAGTAAAGAAGAGAGCAGTGTTCAAACGTTTGATCTTTATTGTATGAATGACATAGAGAAACTAAAAACTTAGAGGTACTGGTCCATTTATCTGATCACACCCATTTTAAATCTTGCACAATTGACATATTTCACCAAAGCTGTATTTGGTAATATAGGGAAATATGATCCAATACAGCAGAAATAACAGCAACAGTTACATCAGCTGCCACACATTCCTCACTATAGGCACAGAAAGATTGTTGAGAATATATTAGACAGGCATGTCGGAGGAGAGAAAGTATGATTTATTGGAAATCAGAGATGGAAAAGACTTACAGAGATGGTTGTCACCCTCAGTTGTACCAAAAACTATTTCCCTCCTAAGCATCAAGGTTACAGTGATAAACAGGCAGAGAAGAGAAAAACAATTCTGAAATATTTCTGAAGTAATAAAATTAAATTAATCATTTTTCAACACTTCTAATAACTATAAAAATCAGGATTATTTTATTACACTGTGACAGTGAATATGTTTATGGATTGGGAAACAAAATTCAGAAATCTATTCTGAAGTCCTTTGATTAATGAAGACACTCACATTTATTTACCTTAAAGAACCTGAAGTGTCCCTTGTGGGATGTTGTACCTTGCAGCAAAGTGCTTTCAGCTGAACACAGTGAATGGAGCTCCCCAGTGAGCATCTAGGACACACAGCTGAGCTCTCAGCTGCTGCTCCAGCCACAACACAGTTTTCACATAACTCCTAATAATCTGTGGACAGAGATGAGGTCTGCTGGGAGCTTGGGCTTGTGATCTAAGGTGAGGGCTTTGTGTATTCAAAGTTTATTATCTAAGATCAGAGATCTGAGGTGTGATCTTTGATGATTTCAAGGGAGGACTTTGATTATCTGAGTTTGAGTTGCTGTTCCCTACTGTATTAATTTCAAGCTATTTTAATGTTAAGCTATTGCCTGCAGTGGACAGTCAAGAGCACAGTTTAGAATAAAGCATAGAACATAACCTCAGGCCTTTATCTTCTGTATAGATGGAAACAACGTCATTAGTTCTGTGCTGGAGTGAAATGTGTGAGTAATAGAAGAATTCTCATTGATTAAAGCTGTCTTCCTTTTAACAACCCCCCCCCCCCAACACACACACCTCTCACTCTCTGGATCTCTCTCTCTCTCTGTTTCACTCTTTCTTTAATTATTTTATGGCTCTTTTTCTCTCTTTTTTGGTGTCAACTCTTTCTATCCTACTTTGATAAGTTATGAGGCACCCATTTCCGTCTGGTCTCATTCTGTTGAATTTAGCTTTGTCCTGAGCTGAAGCCTTGGGCAGTGATTTGTGATTCTGCTATGTCCAGGCTGGACTGTGTGTGTTGTATCCAGGCCAAAATCTTCAAAATGTGGAGCTCAAACTGAGATGAAGGGGAATGAATGAAAGAGAATGGGTGATGTGGCAGAAGTTCTAGGGATAAATATATTAATGCACACTGACCTCACTTCTCTCCACTATCCTGGACACGGAAATCTGTGCGTGAGTGTGCGGTTGTGTGTGAGTGTATGCATGTGTGTGAAAGAGTGTCTAAGAGTGTGAGGGAAAGTGACAGGGCCAAGACTGTTTCAAGAAGTAGTGCGGTGATTACATGGCAGTTCCCAGGAGGCCTGCCAGAGTCATTTCCACTGCTCAGCGCTGAGAGAATCTGTCAAAGAGCATATGCCACTGCTGAGGAATAGTGTTTAAAAGCAGATTTGATGCAGTTTTGAAACAAACTAAATCCACAATGCTGTTCATAGACCTCGGAGAATGGGTCATTATTCTGTAGCTTTTCATTTGCATTCAATTTGTAGAGCTGAGTGATTTATGGATAATAACCAATTGCATATTTATGACCAAAATTATACCTGGATCTAGCTTTGAAGCTTGAAATCTGAAAAAAAAAAACTCCTGGACAGCCAGTAAAGTGTGATGCTGTTTTCCTGTGCAGTTATGTATCAGATATGTGGTTGTTTAGTTGCTTCAACAAATCATGTATATGCAGTGCAGTAGTATTACATTTCCTTTGAAATCTGTATTCTTTCCAACTGCAATATACAAACCGTTTCTTTCAGCAATGACTCTTAATTGTAGCTAACTCTGAAGAGGACAATTATTCAGATGTCATCGAGCATGGCACTATTGGATAATTTCAGCTGTAGTTTTACTGTGGACACTGAAAGCGTTCTGTGAAATGTTGTGACTCTATGTTGGGCTGCTAGTAAGCAATGAGGTTTTAATGAGAATCTGTGAAGTAGTGTTGATAATCTGTCTTTGTAGTGCTAATAAGTGCAATAGTCACTGATGGTTTAATATATTTTTAATTTCCTTTAACTTGCTTATAAAAATGAGATTTGTGAAGACTCAGCATAAAACTATATGTAACACCAGTTTCTCTTTGCAGGATTTTGACCACTGTTGGGGCAGATTTTGACTTGAGGACGCTCAGGGCAGTTCGGGTCTTGCGGCCACTTAAGTTGGTGTCTGGAATTCCCAGTAAGTTTCTTGACTTACTTTTTTTAAACTTTCTCTTTAAGGATAATATTAGATATTGCATTGGTGTAGCACTTCTTCACAATGTAATAAAACCAGCTTGTAGCCAGAGTGAAATATAATATAGAAGTTTATATTAGTTTTCTTTGGTTTTGGCAGCATCCTGATCACAATCCAGTATGTCTCTGATATAACCCTTTTATTATTAGACACTTTCTCTTTATAAAACAGGGAACATTTCAAGGGAAACAGCAGCAAAACTTTTGCAGAAAATGTAGAAGGCTGGGGTAATTTTCCATGCTGAAAATATTTACTCCACAGCACTCTTTCTCTCTCTCTCTCTCTCTCACTCTCTCTCACTCCCCCCCCCCACCCCCCAGGTCTTCAGGTGGTCCTTAAATCCATCATGAAAGCCATGGTGCCTCTGCTGCAGATTGGCCTGCTGCTCTTCTTTGCCATCCTCATGTTTGCCATCATCGGCCTGGACTTTTACATGGGCAAGTTCCACCAAACATGTTTCAGGAATGACACAGGTATGCAGGATATTTTTCTCTCTTTGTTTTTATTTATTTTTTATATATTTTTTCCAGATTGATAATTATATTGTGCAGCACAGTGGCACAGCAGTTAGTGTCGCAGTCACGCAGCTCCAGGAACATGGGGTTGGGGGTTCAAGTCCCACTCCGGGTGACTGTCTGTGAGGAGTTTAGTTTGTTCTCTCTGTGTCTGCGTGGGTTTCCTCTGGGTGCTTCAGTTTCCTCCCACAGTCCAAAAACAAACTGGTTGGTGGACTGGCGATTCAAAAGTGTAGGTGTGAATGTGTGTGTTGCCCTGTGAGGGACATGGCGCCCCCTCCAGGGTGTTTCTCCGCCTTGCGCCCAGGCTAGGCTCCTGCCCCACCACAACCCTGAACTGGATAAGCGGTTACAGATAATGAATGAATGAATGACTATATTGTGACATTTTGAGAAGGAAAAATTTGTGTAGTTTCAAATCGTAACACTGAGCTATATCATGATGAAAACAGTTGATTAAATCTGTAGAAAGTTTAGAATCACTTATAACGTTACTTATGGGACTTATGTGACTTATGTTAGCAGGCTAGAAATTTTCTTAAATAAAATGTATACATTTGTTTCCTGAAATCTTGAAATTCACAGCCTCCTAGGTTCTGACTTATTATCTGAAACCTATTTGTAGTTGGACCTGTCAAATTAATCATTTCAGGTTTTTCACTACACCAGAATGATATTTATTTTATTGAAACAATTGATCCTTAAATTAAAAGAAATTATAATATATGTTCAGTGCTTTATGGATTATCGCTGCTCCTTGACTGATGGAGTTGTTCCCTTTCAGATGAGCAGGTAGCTGAATTTCCATGTGGCCAGGAGTCTCCGGCTCGGACCTGTGAGAATGGTACCTACTGTTCCGAGTACTGGATTGGCCCCAACTTTGGCATCACCAACTTCGACAACATCCTTTTCGCCATACTCACTGTCTTCCAGTGCATCACCATGGAGGGCTGGGTGGAAATCCTTTACAATGTGAGTCTAATGCTGTTTTAGTATTGTTATTGTTATTTAATTGAAAATATAATAATCAATAGTTTAAGTCTTGCGTGCACTGCTGCTATTGTCATTGAGCTGAACTGAAAACCGTTCAGTTTTTTTTACGGTGAGATTGTGGTCCTCACTCTCCAGGTCCAACGACCCAAAAACACAATAACAGTGATTTTAAATTAGAAACCATTGTTCTCCTTGGTTCCACCGGATGCTCCGGTTTCCTCCCACCGTCCAAAAACACGTGTTGGTAGGTGGATTGGCTACTCAAAAGTGTCCATAGGGGTGTGTGTATGTGTGTGTGTGTGTGTCACCCTGTGAAGATCTGGCGCCCTTTCCAGGGTGTGTTTCCGCCTTGCACCCAGTGATTCTGGGTAGGCTCTGGACCCACTGTGACCCTGATTGGGATAAGTGGTTACAGACAATGAATGAATGAATGTATGTGGTTCCTCCTCTGAATGCACTGTTGTATTTTTCAAAGTTCAATCTCAAGATTTCAGTTTCAGATTATTTTTCAAATGAACAAAACTTTTGACCCTAATATTGCTCCATAGGTATGATGTTCAAGTTAGAAGTTCCATTCCACTATACACTGTGCAGCAGTCGAGGGCCACTCTGTAATCTTTGATTCCTATCATCATGCTTTGTTTAATTTTCATTTGCTATTGATGAATCCCATTTAGACTTGAGCAGTTGATATGCCCTGATTGGCTAAACCCCAACAAAAACAATCTTTAGACTATATCAAACCAGAAAAGTCTTGGCTCAGCTGAGAACTGGGGCTAAAGTCAGGCTTACCACATTTGTATCCCTTGCATTAGATGTATTTGTTCTTATAGGTTCATGCCCATCTATTTCACTGCGTAATGGTTTTAATAGGAATTTTCCAATGGCTGCTGTCAATTTATTAAACTCATTCTAATGCTATTGTCAGTGACATAATACAGTCCTCTGTCTGCGCTGTTGTCCTTCACCTGCACCTCATACACGAAGAAACAGATGCTAAGATTTGCCTTCTCTGAAGCTCTGAATCATTGTGTGCTGCCTCCGCTTTTTGTATCCTTGCTGGTGGTCTGTTTGGGGAAGAGTTGCGTAGTGATTTGTTTTACATTTGAATTGCATCAAACAGTTGCTTTCTTTATGGATTTGGACCTTCTCATCACACTTTTGTGTGGTATGGTAGAATGGAATTCTCTTTTCGTTGGCACTCTCCTAAAGGGTAACTTTATAGGAGAAGAAGAGAATGTTCTTAACTTTTAATAGAAGGTAATGTAAGGACATTTTTTCATACTATTTTTTTCTTTTTTTGTTCTATATTTTGTTCATAGGCAAAATCAATACTCAAGATGGTTGGAGAACAAAATGGAGGCAGAACAAATGTAATTGGTTCAGAGAATAAAATAAACAATATGATTCACTTTATCTTTAAAAAAAGTGTCTTTCTCTGTGTGCTTAATATACGATGCACTGCATAAAACCAGTAAATTTTGTGTTAGTCTCTCAAAAACTGCCTGGAAATGTTATTTAGTTTCTAAAACAGCATAATTTCTGATGTAGAAAACTGTCTGGAAGACCAGTAAGCTTCTAAAACAGCATCAGGTTTATGGTGGTGCATGCCAGTTGGCTGGTAAGAATCACATTCTTTCTCCCTCCAAAGCAGCACTGCCTTCAGAACAGTTTTGAGCAGTGATTTTGCACGAGCTTAAAAAAAAAGCAAAAAAGTTATAAACGTTAGTGATGAACATGTGCACAGATTTATGGTCACCAGTGCTGGCAGGAGACTTGTGCAGCAGAGTGACCGATATAACAAACGTTCCCACAAGCAGATTTGCATGAGACTGAAGTGCTGGTATCTCTAAAGGCTCTATCTCCTTGGCAGGCAGACATGCTGGGAGCAGCATATGCCAATCTGCTGCATCCTGCTGCTGGGTTATGATAAGCCTCTTTTTTGCCCACAGCTATCAAACACACTTCCTTGCCCCTTCCTGCTGAACATGGAGCAGCCCAGAGGCCTCTAGAACAGTATTAAAATGTGCATAATATAGCCAATCTAGATTCCAGGACATACTATTCCAAATTATGGATTCTTTCTACTTTTGTATTATGCGTCACATACGCGACATTGGCGACTCAAAAGTGTCCAAAAGTGTGAGTGTGTGAGTGAATGTATAAGTGTGTGCTCCCTGTGAAGGCCGATCGCTCCTTCTATGATGTGTTCCTGCCTTGCATCCAGTGATTATTATTGGGTATTATTGGTATTATCAACTGTATTATTGGTTACAGACAGTAAATGAATGAATGAATGATTTGTCAGACCACAGCACCTTTTTCCACTTCACTTTATTCCATCTTAAATGAGTCTGGGCCCAGAGAAGGCGTTGGCATTTTATTTTATATATTGTTTCTTTTTTGCATGTTTTAAGATGTGACTCAGAGCCCATGCAGTGATTTCCACTACAGTATTGTGTCTGTTTTTAATGTAGTGTATATACACTGAAAATCACATTCAGCCAATAATGGTTTTGGGCCTTGTCCATTGCATATAGAGATTTCTCTAGATTGTCTGAATCTTTTACTGATATTATGTACTGTTGACTATGAAATCTCCGTATTCTTTGTTTTTTACCCTAAAAAAGGTACAGGTCGGACCCTTATAGAAATATAAGTGAGTAATAAATATCTAGGTCCCAGCGATGCCCTGTTCCTTTTTCAAAT
Source organism: Hoplias malabaricus (assembly GCF_029633855.1). NCBI lineage: Eukaryota > Metazoa > Chordata > Actinopteri > Characiformes > Erythrinidae > Hoplias > Hoplias malabaricus. The sequence goes on along the minus strand of NC_089820.1, from coordinate 15,030,095 downwards.
ATAGATCACTTGATTGATAAAATGTTAAGGTGCTTTTAGAAATGTTCAAAAACAAATAATAATTAATTAATTTTATAGTTTATTACTTTTTATTATTGTAAACAAAGACATTGATGTGAAGCACCAAAGCTTCTCCAGACTTTCCAATGACAAGTATTTTGGGCGTTCCTGTTGAAATGCCAGAAAAACCTTAGTAACAATGGCTTTATGGATAATGGCGACCCGGCTAAACTAGGCTTGCCTAATTTCTCTTTGCTCTTGTTTTCCTTCCTCCGTAAAGTTACTATTTTGGGAGATACATGTTTCTCATTCCACAGTTACAATATTTTTCCTAAAACAATAATATTTCTTGGTTTCGGCATGTGCAATATTGTCATTGTACTGTTTTCTATAAAATATAGTGTTTACATTATTTTCAGTGGTGTGTGTAAATAAATGCATGAATACAAGGTGCAAAGTTAAGCACACTATTAGCTTAAGGTTGGTGTTTTTAATGTGTTAGCTAGAAGTGTCTGTTTAGCCTGCTTTCTCTAAATTGATTCACCAAAATCATTGATCTGTTGAAGCATGTTTTCAAGTATCACTTGAAAACAAACTTGTGGTGACATCAGATCTGGAGCTGCACTGGCTAAGGTCCCTGCTATCCCTATGTATGGTGTCAGAGCTCAATAGTGCTGGAGTTTGGAGCTTCACGGCACCATGAATAATTTGTTTCTACCGCCTTAATTACACCGCATTGCTCTGTCCTCCTATCTGTGCCAAAAATATCATGATTAATAACGTTGTCATTGGAAGCTATTACCGCAAAATTTAGCACTGCGCTGCAGGAGGACCATCTCTGACCACTGTGTAATCCATCATGCTGCTGGTATGTATTGGGGTCTGATGGTCAGGTAATCGAGCTCGGGGGGTTCTTCTAGAGGAGTCAGGAGGTCTAATGCCCAATAGGTTTGATGGAGACAACGTGGGCCCACTCATCTCATTTCCTGTCATTTAAATCCACTAGTCCTTCTCATCCTTCCCTCCATCCATCATTCCCAGGGAACAGATGCTGATGGGTTATGAAGCAAACAATGAGCTTGAGATGGAGATGTGCGCTCTCTGCCAGGAAGACTTATCTGTTATCGTTTACATGACACACATATGGTAACATGATGCTCCGTGGTGTTTGGTGATTTGAACTGTGTCCAGTGGCAGAATGCAGAGTTATGTCTTTAGCACACTCTGGAAAACGAGTGGAGAAATGTTCTAGGAATTCTCTCACTTTCCCTCTAGCACAGGGTTCTGTGTTAAACTAGAGCAGTATGTTATGAATTGCTAATAATAGTTGCAAAACCCCTTCACAATCCTGATATAAATAATTAATTGAATTAAATAAAATGAATTCTATTAATTTTATTAATATGAATTAAATAAAATGAAAAACATTAAAAAGTGCTTGTATAATTGAGTGCTTGTATAAGTGTTTTTTGAGCTCACAGACAAAACACATTATGTTTGTGTCCATAGTTTTCTCTATTATGTTTAAACTTTTTGGCATTTGGAAGTATTTTTTTATTCAGAGGACATTTAAAAATATTTTTTGCTTATTGCATAAGTCTGCTATATTGAAATGAGCATCCAGCTAATGTTGGAATGCTTTATATTGTGCTGTGTACAGATTTAGTAGTCTGCCAGGTCCAGGAATAGTTATTAGGAGTCCCAATATCTATATATATTTAAATATTTTCCTTGTCGTTTCCTTGGTCTTGTTTTCAGATGGCAGGGATTGAATTGTTTGTTTGTTTAATCAGTGCTAGGCATCTGGGCCTTGGAGTTGTGAGCTTAGCTGTCTGAATGACAGAGAGAAGATGGCAGCTTGTACGCTGCTGTTTCCTTCTGGGCCTCTGGAACATGACACCATGCCAGGCAGCTAATGGAGGAGGCTGGTCTCTAAGTGTCTCTGGATGCTGTTCATTTTCCATTAAACATAAATTTTTTATTTGCTTTTATATATAGAGTAAGTCAAAGATGTGAACATCTGCGTGGATTTGTTTAAATTTATTTTTAAATTAGAGCCATTCATAAGGCAATGCAGCGTTGCTATCCCATTTACGATGAGAAGAGCTGCTACCCCTGCATGACTAGATGTTTTCTTCATGAGGGTGGACATGACTCTTGCCATGAGTCTTAAAGCAGTGTCATCGACATCACATGTTTCTGTAGAACAAGACCCCAAACACAATAATCATCCCCAATAATGTCCTATCAGTACAAGGGGTAGGGCAAATATGAATATGATGGCTTCCTGGAGTCCTGATTGATGCAATTTTTTTATATTACAGCTTACAGGGTTGTGTAGAATAAGTGTTAGTCAGTCAGTCAGTGACCCAGTTGAAAATAAGTTAACTTGGCTATTTTTTAATAAAGGTTTCCTCCCTGATTTGTGAACATTGACACTTCCATTGGCTGACTCTGGACTATCCCAATCACACAATCTACAAGGCTGAGAGGGTGAAGATTAGTACAAGCCCTGCAAACCATGAAGCCAACACTGATTCTTTGTAAATTGATACTAAAACAATGTAATTGGACAGCTCTCTTGGAGGGAAACTTTAACTCCCCAGGGCTGGGTTTCTCAAAACCATCTTTAAAAAAAACGAAGCTGTTTTTGGGAAACTGGCCTCAGACTGTTAATGTTCGCTAACAGACCACCATCTACCATGATACTGAGTGACAGGTAGAGAGAGTGGGATATCATACCCACCCAGAGAAAGAGAGCCCAATTCTGCTCTCAAGGCTATGGATGGCTGTAGCGTTAGCAGGTATTTTGGATGTTGCCCGTCTTTAGACAGTTGTACCACTCAAAAGCCATCTTATCTCACTTGTGTTTTCTAACATCTAATAGACAAGCCCTGCAGTGGTCTCTGCTCTTTTAATCTTTTTTCATCTTTGCTGTTGATGCATATTTTTAAGCTAACCTTTATGATTTCATATGCAACCCAAAATAGCCCAGAGCATTTCTACCTGTGGATAGTGTGGGTGGTCCACTTTCAGTAAAGGGCAGTTGCTGCCAGCCCCTCTCCAGGTGCCTGTGTCCAGTCATGTTCATCTCACTCTCAACCCAAATTACAGAAGAAGTGTTCAAAAACTCAAAACAAAGCAGTAGTACAATTTCCAAAAAAAAAAAAAAAAAAAAAAAACAGAACAAAACAGAACAAAACAACAATAAAAAAATCCACCATCAGAAAATTTCATCAGAAGATAATCCTAGTCTTTAAACTGGAAAATCTCATTCTCACTTTCTACTGAGAAATCACTGCATGAGGTAAGTAGGAATGCTTACAACGGGTGTGGTGATCGTTTAATATTTTATTTAAGCCAGAGTATCCCTTTTAGCAGGTTTTACGTTAAAAACATTTTCCTGGCCCCTGTGCACCTTTATAATAATACAGATATAGATAGAGGACAAAAAGGAAACACAGGAAGAGAAAAGTGGATAAATAAATTATGACAATACATGTCACAAATCACATTGATAAATAAAGCATTAGGAAACATGAACAGGGTCTTATCATAGAAAGCAAGGAAATGAAGGCATCTATTTCTCATTTATTTATTATTTCATTATTTATTTATTCTTTAAACAGACAGATGTTCTCTGCTGTAGAGGGTCCCACCAAGCTCAGCTTTTTTAATTACCACATGAATTTCAGACAGTGACACATTATATCTAAAATTTATCCTTATCATAAATATCTCAGCTGAACTCACTGAACTCATCAATTATACACTATGCCATTTCCTCCAAAGCAAAGTCCATGACAATTTCAGCTTATTATAATGGGTCATAGAGTCTATGGAGTCCATTTAGGGAGTCTAAAGTCACCGTTTTTGGTCCGTCATGCTTATAACTCTCTGTGAGCCTATGGAGTGAAAAGGGTTAAGAAACCCTGGCTTAAAGGAAGCTGTTTTTAAGGATATTACCTGTCATTATCTGTACTGTAGGTCTGCTGGAATACAGAGATCTAGGTTTAAATGATAGTCTTTGGAAGGAGGGATAAGGTTATGCTCTGGAGGGCTTCGCTAATGGTATTTTAATGATATTCTTCTATCTCATCTCCCCAGCCAGACCTTAGGACAGACACACAGCATCTAACACAGTTCTCGGCCAGTTCCCTGACAGCAGTCTGAGAGAGAGTGAGAGAGAGAGGAGAATGGGAGAAAGCAGGGAGGACAGGAGGGATAGAGAGAGGGAAGGAGTGATGGGGAAATGGAAAGGAAGGAGAGAGATGGAGGAAGTGAGGAATAAAGAGAAAGAGGGAAGTAGGGGTAAAGAGAGAGGGAGAGGAGCGAGAGACAGACATGGACAGAGTAAGGAAATGACAGAATATGAGAGGGGGCAAGAAGTAATGGAAAGGGAGAAAGAGTGTGAATGGGAGGGAACCAAGAATAAAGAAACCGGGACAGAGGGAGGGAGGATAGAGAGAGAGAGAGAGAGCTACAGGAATATATGAGAACCATCCAGCAGAATTATACAATTACAAAACAATTTTGCTTATGGTATGGCAGCAGGACTCATTTCCTGAAGCTGATATTATTGTTCACAGCATCTTGGTTCTCTCTCTCTCTCTCTCTCTCTCTCATTCTCTAATGAGGTCCCCTTGGTGTTTTGTGTTAGCAGAAAAACAGAAATATTGTCTCACATCACTGAGCTCTCTGTGGAGAATGATATAATTCTCCTGAATTCTACTTTCTCTTCGTCTTTCCTTCTTTTTTATGGAGCTGGGCTAGAAATGAATTAGCGCTCCTTTACAGGGGTCACTCCGAGGTTTACTGGCTCTTGACTGTGCAGATCAACAACCACAAATTGCTCATTTCGGTACATTCCTAGAATCCTCATAGAATCTTTAAGAAATTACTTGGCAAGAAATTACAGCTACAGAATAGTAGTCCCAGGTGTACAAACCTGATTTCCAGAAAAGTCAGGAAGCTGTACAAAATGTAAATAAAAACATAATGCAATTATAAGCAAATGGTATATACTATGGGGTAGTTACGCAGCAGTTTATATTGTGTTTTTCCTTTGAAAGGAGGATAGTCCAGCACTAGGCATAATCCCTGTCTGGGAAACAACACAATTATTTAATAAAAAATAAGTAAAAGTAGTACAAAGACAACATTTAAATATTGAAATATTGATTTTTGTTTTTAAATATATGCTAAAAAAAAAAGTAAGGCAAAACATTTGGGAACTAAGGAGATCAATTGCTGTAGTGTTTAAAGTGAAATGTTTCCCAATTTTGCTTGATACATGATTTCATCTGCTCAATAGTTCAGGTTCCAGTTATAGTATTTTTCATTTTGTAATGTGGCAAGTGTTTTGTCTAAACAAATGTAACACATCTCTGTAACTACAGGACACTGCTGTTGTAATTCATGCAAAATGTGGATTGGCATTATCTTGCTAAAATAAGCAAGTCTTCATTGAAAAAGACAAGGTCTGGTTAGCAGCATGTTGCTCCAAATCCTGTGTATGATCATTCAGCATTAATGGTGCCTTTACAGTTTGGAAGTCACCCATATCATGTGCACTAATATCCCTCCAGAACATCATGGATGCAGCCTTTTGAACTGTGTTCTTTATCAAGCCAGATGGTCTCTCTCCTCTTTCCCCTGTGGATTCCATGATTTCCTAAAAGTATTTCAGATTTTGATTCATTGGACCACAGTTACACCTCAACCCACCTTAAATGGGCTTGGGACCCGAGAAAGTGGAAGGAGTTCTATATCCGGTTTATATGAAAGCAATTTTAATTTAAGTTGCATTTGTGAGTGCAGTGATGTACTGTATTCAAAGACAGTGGTTTTGAGAAGTGTTTTTGAGCCTGTGTAGTGATTTGCGCTACAGAAACATGTCCATTTTTAATACAGTACCTCCTTAGGGCCAGAAGACCACAGCCAGCAAATACTGGTTTTGGGCCTTGTCCATTGCACATTGAGATTTTTCTGGATTCTCTGAATCTTTAAATAATATTATGTAGTGTAACTTTTTTAAAAATAGTGTTTGTAGTTGGGTCACCAAGGGCGTAATTGTATCCAAATAGTTTTTTTTATTGTAGCAGAATTACACCAAATTTCTAAAATGTTGTATAAACCATTTATAATGGGAATATTAAGCTACTAAAATGTGCACCCATTGTGGACACAGATATTTAGTTGTGCACACAGCTTGTGTAAATCCTAAGCAATGAAGTGTGCTGCTCTGAAGCTGCTGCAAATTACTATCCCCAATGCCACGTACTGGCTAGAGAGATGTAAAGCTCTCCAGTATTTGGCTTTGGAGTCAATAAATAGGGTTCCCTGGACAGATGGAGCTTTATCCAATCTGAGACTAATCATAAAACGTCATCACCTGCCTTCACTACACTTCCATCCTCAGGGAATTGTTGCAACATTTAGTGTAAAGCCTTTCCAGAAAACTAGAGGTTATTTTTGTTGAAAATGGGGGATACTTAACAATTCATTCCCTTCATTCCAGTTGAAATACTGAATGGTGTTTACAGCCCTGCCACAATATCTTTGTATTTGTACTTGCTCTTTTTTAATATATATTTGAGTATTAAATCCAAACTGATTTTAAAAGGCTTCTGTAAGTTCTGTTTGCCAGCCGTGTGGGATACTGAAGGCTGTGCTGTGGGCATCTTTAGAAACACTACTGCTGCTGTATTTGTTTTTTAGGCTGCTGATGTTAGTAACATGCTTATGAGCTTATCAGCAGTACACATGCTCTGAAAGGAGCATGTTCATTGGCTCACTGACACTGATAAGACTGTCAGCTGGGGTATTGTGATTTGGTATTGACTAGCATAGAATTCTTTAATACTCAGTGGTATTGAAGTGATTTGGTAGGTACCATAAAGATAGTAAAACTCACTCTTGATAGACTCCGGGTCAATGAGTTTTGAATTATCAAATGAGTTTTAAGTGATATATTGGTTTACAACATCTCAATAGCTTTTTGAAACCATGTAAATAATCATATCCTAACAATGATCTCTACATTAGGCATATTAAACTTCTTAATTTAAACATAAACATGTCGATTGCTAAGGTATTTTTTGCAATAGAGTTCAGTGACTAAATTGATAGGAGGGCTGCAGTGGTCTGATGTGACCTACCTACCCTGTGTTTGTGCTGCATTGTTGGTCTGATTACTGTATTGATCAGTCTCTCATTAACCATTTAAATATAGCCCTCCAGGAGCAGTGATAGACTGAGATTGAATTGGTGTAAAGGGGTCCAGGGCTTGTCTGTATATGTTATTTATATTATTGACTCATGGCTGGGGTAAATAATATTATAGTATTCTGCTGTCCATGTTGCTGAAGTTCAATTCTAGGTTTGGCTATAGACAGACAGCTTAATTGGCTTAAGAATGTACAATAGCCCTTTAAATTTAAATTTAAATATTCCTACCTTTACTAAATAAGGGTCTGAGTAATATATGGAAATAGTAACATGACCTATTTTAATTAACATTAACCTATTCAGCCTATTAAAGTTTTGTTTGTAGGTCAGCTGGTGGTTTTAAGAATGAGGTATTGTTCACACAGCAAAAATATGTTGGTACCATTTACAAGACATTGTGAGGCCTTGTGGGTTTACATCCATTGATTAGTGAGGTGTTAATAGTTAATATCTTAGAAAGACCAGATTACCAAGGTAAACTGTGTAGTTATGTAATAGAAAAGCAAGTAGCATTAGCCCGACTTTTCTCACAGGCACATTTTATTCTTTCTCCTTCTGTGATCTGGCCTCTCCTGAAAGTGTTGTGGTACGGGCTGGTGCTGCAGGCCGCTGGGGAGCAGAATGAAGAAGAATGGGATGTAGAGCAGCGGGGAGGAAGCTTTAATGGGGGATGAATGCTCTGCACAATGCCAGCCAGACCTTGGCTCTTCAGCAGATAATTTGCTTAACTTGTAAACTAGAACTTTTGGTCAGTGAAGAAAAAAGAGGAGCAGCTTTCCCTCCCTTGTTTTATGCTCTCATTTTCAAAGACGCTGTGTGGAGAAGATGAGCTGTGGCTTTCGGCTGACTTTAACGGTACCCAGGTGCTTTCACGCTCATTTAGCTGGCACCTGCAAGACGAAAGATTCAATAAAGGCTAGACAAGCCGTGTAATAATGACAGGGGTCTTCCATTATATTAGATCTCATACAGGCAGAAAAAAAATGTAGTTTGCTGAAAGAGATACAGAAACAAAGTCTTGTTATCTGGTTATCTTTGCTAAACCCTACAGTTTTATTTATTTATTTTTTGTTTGTTTGTTTGTTTGTTTTTTATACCATTTTTTGACAGTGAAGCCAATATTTCTTATTCCCAGCCCTTTCTATTTTTCTTACTTTTTTATTTTTAGGTACAAAATAATCCATCACAATTTTATATTTGAGAAGGTTTAGTCACAGGTTGGGAAACAGAAATAATCATGTTCCTGAGACATCCCTGTAGTGAGGATGTTTTAACATGATTGTCTGCCTAAATTATTCCTCTGGTTCGGCTTGAAGTTTGATAAAATAGTTCTCCTAGTCTGAAAGTGTGAGATCAGTGAGAGATTTTTCCATGCCACAGCAAAGCCAAGGCTGGATCCCAAAAGCCTTCCTACGTCCTCCATAGGGCACACTCTTGGTCATGTAGTTAGCTGTATGTTGAAAATAATTTTTATCCAGCTATAAGGTTTATGCTTTCCTGTTAAAGTAGTGTCTAATTACTGTCTGAGTGTAGTATTATGACTTTTGTTAGCTGTGATTCCTATGTAGGAAGTATTGCCGAGTTCCTCTCCTGACTGACACAAACAAACAGAGCTCTTGATTACAAATATTGATGTGGATAAATGGGTCAATGATCCATACTTATATTATAAATGAGGATTAACCGTGTTGAGTAAAAAACAATAAAACAAATTTAATTTAAATATGACAGTTTTTATTTGACTTATGTAGGTCCCCACTATAGTGGCTGCTCTACACTGTGATGTCAGCTGCTACCCATGGATACACTGGTCAGCCATTACTACCACCTTCTTTTTACACTCACAGTCCACTGACTCTATACATACACTTTATGTATGATCCACCTGTACGATCAGAACACACACTAATACTACCATCATGTCAGGGTCACTGCAGTGCTGAGAATAGCCTACCACCCAAATCATACCTGCTCTGTAGTGGCCTCTATCAAGCTCAGGGTGAGATTGGGCTAACAACGTATACAGAGCAACAGGAGGACTATAGACTTTAATTGTAGAACTACAAAGTGCACCTGTATGGTCAGTGGAAATGATAAAAATGACAGTGAGTGGACAAACAAGGAGGTAGATGAAATGTTATGGCTGATTGGTGTAAACAGCCTATAATAACTATGCACCCTCCACATTTTTTAATGTTAGAAATCAGGGGGGGGGGCCCTGTTTTCTAAGTGTGAAAACCTAGGCCTCCTTCAGTGATAGCCCAGCCCTTGCAGCAAAACCTCAACCATAGTCTGCAAGCTTAGGCCAGCTGAGGTAGCCATTACATCAGTTACCCAATAAAGACGGTGTCTCCATAATAAGTGCTAATGGGAGGTAATAGGCATAAATGCAAAGCATATGATGCCTGGAGTAACACAATGGCAATAGCAAAACAAATCTACAGTCACATTCAGCAAGTGCTGGCATCTAGCTTGAATGGTATTTCTGTGTAGAAATCTGTGTTTTATGTTCAGTAGGACAATAAAGCTCATCATAACAGTGAATAAAATCTATGATTATGTCTGGATAGTAGAGTGACTCAATCATCTGGAGACATGCAGAAGCAGCAGAGGTTTATGATGAGTGCTTGAAACAGGCTTGCTGCTGATCTCAGTGTCTCTCTCTTCTCGGCTTTATTTCTGGCTTTGCTCATCGATTTTTAGCATGCTCAGACAGAAACACACACACACTAACACGCACACACATACACACAATAGATAGAAAGAGAAGAATTCTGCATATGGTCTTCCTCTCTTGTGTAAAATAATTCCCAAGCAGAACAGAGTTAGTAAACATAGGTGAACTGTTTACATTGCTGCCCTCCCGCAGGTCAGAGAACTGAAAAGTGGTCACATAAGTGAAATCCCATTGAGATATATGCTGCTTTACTGGTGGAGATTAAGAGATAGTTACTTCTAAATCCACATAAAAGGATAAAAAACTTGGAAATGGCCAATTCCTTGACACTTTATTACCAAGAAAAATGTCTATATGATTGAAGCACATCCTAACGTTTTTCTAGTATAACATTTGTGTGAGAATTGTTGTATCAATAAAAATTCATTAGTTTTTACATAACATACATGGTAGAATGCCATATTTCTTGACATGCCTTTAAAACTAGTAAAAGTAATTGAACTCTGACTGGCAGTACTTTATTTTACTTATTTCTAAACTTGTTCTTTGTGAAATAATAAGTGTTTTGAATATGTTGTGGATATATTGTAAATTAACATTTTTTAACATCACATGAACACTAAATTCAAACTAGGGTGTTCTGGAAGTACAACAATCCTGTATTGATCCTGTATTGGCGCAGCAGGTAGTGTCGCAGTCACACAGCTTCAGGGGCCTGGAGGTTGTGGGTTCGATTCCCGCTCCGGGTGACTGTCTGTGAGGAGTTGGTGTGTTCTCCCTGTGTCCACGTGGGTTTCCTCCGGGTGCTCCGGTTTCCTCCCACAGTCCAAAAACACACGTTGCAGATGGATTGGCGACTCGAAAGTGTCCGTAGGTGTGAGTAAATGTGTGACTGTGTGTGTTGCCCTGTGAAGGACTGGCGCCCCCTCCAGGGTGTATTCCCGCCTTGTGCCCAATGATTCCAGGTAGGCTCTGGACCCCCCGCGACCCTAAATTGGATAAGCGGTTACAGATAATGGATGGATGGATGTAGAGGAGTGAATGTCATAAAAACACTTTGCATGTTGTTCTGATAAATCTGATGTTAATCATAATATGGTAATAATATTTTTTGTGTACAGTATTGTTCAATATACACATTGTCTTCTGTATACATAGGCACATACGGTTATTAATACTGTTTAAAATGATTTATCTTCTGAATAAATGTAGTGCTTGTATAACATTATATATAAGTATGTTAAATATAAAAGCATAAATACAGTAAAAGTAAATAGATTTATGTTGTGAGCTAGTGTGAAAAACAAAGTTTGTTTCCAGATGTTCTCTTTGATCTTAAGGATTTGTTAAGTCAATGGCGCTTGATTTAATGCAATGAAGTATGTATCAACCCATAAAACTAGATATTGGATGATAACTTCAGATAATGTTGGACTACCACAAGGAGAGATTTGGAAAGGATTAAACCAACACTTTTACACATAGTATATCAATACTGATGTTTTAATGTTTTTTTTTTCATTCTAATATTTGTGGTTCTAAGCAAATTAACTCTTACTGCTCAGATAAATAGCTTTATGAATCAAATTTTAATAGGTACCTAAAACATTTGCACTGTACTATAAGGCCCACTTCCAAGGACATCATGTGGAAAACAAAAATCATACAAGTGGATTCTGCAGTAAAGTCCTTCAAAGGCTAATCTCACTATTGACATAATTCACAAGAACAGAAAAGACGCATAACCATCTAAAAAAGATTATTAATTGTTCTGAGAGGCTGTACCTACAGTATGACCTCAGAATTGTCATCCTCTCCAGCTTGAGGACTCTGCTTTAACTCATTGACATTTCCATCTGAGATTCATCATGGGGAATTTTGACTGTGTTTCTAACCTTCTCTCAGGGGTGTGGGAGTTATACTGCAATTCAAGGTGATTCTTCATGCAAGTGCCTCCCATAATGAATCACAGTAGTCAGAAGTAGATAAAACATTGCTTGGTCCAACTGAAGTGTTAGAGAGGAGTCTAGAGTAAGAGATGTGTATCTTGGTTCAATAGAAAGCATAAAAATAAATAATAACTCTGCAATTAAATATATGTATCTCCCAAAATAACTTTACAGGAGGAGGAAAAAACCTTCTTAACTTTCAGTGGAAGTGAATGTAAAAAAGATTTTATTCCTAGTAATTTTGGAGCATTTCTATTGGTCCATTTATCATAATGTTTTACCACAACGTGAAGGACAGCTGCTGTGTTCAAAAGTACTATGTATTATGTGTATAATTATAAATGTATTAAACCAAAAAAACGACAAAATTGTAGATACATGTTTTAAATTGGACAACATTGATATAAGTCTTAAAATCTCTTACTTTTATTTGCATACTGTTTTATTCCTCCATGTCCCCCATTATATTTGTGTTGGCCCATGTAGCAAAACAACTCTTGCAACATTTCCAGCATATTCAAACATCTTACAGTTATTTACTTGCCTTTCATATGTATAGGGGTATAAAGCCTCTAAAAATTGGGCTCTAGAGCACTGGAATCGTGTTCTCTGGAGAGATGTCTCTCCTTCCAAACCTTTGGAATAAGACTGAGTGGTTTTTGTGAACTAATCATGAAACATCACTACCTAACCTCATTAATTCTCCTGTGGCAGTGTTCCAGCTTCTAGTCCATTTCAAAAGAGCAGAAGTTGTACTTGAAGCAAAGGGGAAAGTGGATATATTTAAATGTGTTTTGTTTGTGATGTCATAAATTGTTTCATTTGATACATTCCAGATATGAACTAAACATGGCCTGGGGTCAGTGATACATTTTAACAACATTAACATGCTAAATCATGGTCTTCTATTATAAAAAATGGAACATTGTCCTTTTCCATTGTATTGACTCTTTAAGATTAATATCTAAATAATAAGTTCAGGGTTTAAGGGTTAATGGAGTAATGGAGCCAACCGATGGTGCTGCGCTAAAGTAAATACATGTCTTTATCTTGTGATGGAAGTAGAAGAGAGCTGTAAGTGTTGATGACTAATCTGGAGCTCAGGAATGCTTGAGCTGAGGTCTGCACTCAGCACTTCTTCAAGCTCCATGACACCCAAGAGAGCAGAAATAGAGGAGGAGTCTGGGGTCCAATACGACTCCTGGCAAGAGAGCAGTTATCTGCCTGAGGCCTTGAAAACATCTTTCTTCTTTAGTTAGACCCTTTAGATCTGTACGGTTTAATGTTTTGCTGTCTAATATTTTTTGCTTCGCTGCACTGGTCTTGATTGGTTCCGCATTTCACTCCTTTCCACTATTTGTGGCTGCAGAATTTTGCTTCTCTGTCACTTTTCTACTGCCATGGCAGGATTCACTTGGAAATAGTTTTTTCTACCATGTCCCATAAAACTGAAATATCTTGATGAGAATGGGCCAAAAAAGGCAATCAGCAACCTTTCATTATTTTTGATTGATCATACCCCAGATTTAAATCAAGCAGCTTTAGGAACCCACAGTGACAGAAGCATTTTCACCAGAGTTTTTTTTTTTTTTTGATTTGCACTTGTCTAATATGATTTAATGTCAACAAAAAATATTCCCAGCATTTTGCAGTGTATGGATTGTCTTTTTGCCTATGATTCAGATGCAGGACATTTCAATTACACTGAGCAGTAATAAGTGACAATGTATTATCTCACATCTCTTGCCATATTAAAGGGTATTTCTGAAAGAGAACAGGAGAGATGGAGCAGACTACTTTGCTACTCTTTGGCACTTTTATATCAAATATACAGTTTCAGAAAGAATGCACAAATTACAGCAGAAACGTTTTTTTTTTTTTGCGGGGGTGGGTTGGGGTGGAGGCTGTCCTAGACTGGTTGCCATAGAAACTGAAGGATGTGGGGATGTTAGAAATGCTGTTTGTTAATGTGTTTATATCTGCTGATTCAGCAGTGTCCTAAGTCCCATCGTGATTCTGCAGAAGAAGCAGACGCTACACAAAATCAGCCGCCAGCAATAATTCACAAGGCTCACATCATTCTGTTTGCTTTCTGAGTGCCTGTGCTCTCCATATTCCATATCCAACATTTTTGTGTTAATTATTCATTCATTAATGTATTATTATTTGGGTTTTGTTCCCTGAGCCGCTTTATGTTTATGACACATATCTGACATCATCTACCGGAAAAGACCATTGTTCATTTTCACTTTCCAAACTCTCGCTTAATAGACTTCCTTGATATCTAAATTAAGATTGTTAAAGTTCATGTAGATGACCTCTGTTCTGATTGGCTGTGTAAAAAATCAGCCCCTCATTACAGTACGAATAGACATACAAGTTTGTGTCAAAGTTGAATAAGTGAAGATACGTAGACAGACAGACATACTGATAGATAGATCAATCAATCTTCTACAGAATGTCCAGCATCTTGGCGCATATTCCCAGGAGCTGCAATATCCTGGTTTTCAGTTGGACTAAAAAGGCCATGGAACCAGACTGAGTCTCTATACTACAAGATACTTTGTAATGTAGTAGAGCTGTGGCTTCAAAATTAGCTCCTTTGTTTTTAAGTATAAGACCATTGAGATCAAACCACTTTTTACATTTTGGTGACACTGTCTATGTACATGTTTTTCTACCCTCAGCAATGCCACTAAGTATCCTTCCCTCAATAATGCCACTAAGAATCAAGTTGCTGATGCAAAGTTGCTGATGTAGTGGTTCAGCACACTGGTAACACTGTCATTAGTGTACAAGCCGAATAGCAGTGGAGAAGTGGGCCCTCCCTGTGGAGCACTGCAACTACAGGTGCATCTCAATAAATTAGAATTTAAAAAAGATAATTTATTTCAGTAATTCAGTTCAAAAAGTTAAATTCACATATATATTCATTACAAACAGAGTGATCTATTTCAAGCATTTACTTGTGTTGATGATTATGGCTCACAGCCAATGAAAACCCAAAAGTCACTTGATAAAATTTTCTTCAAAAGTTATTTGCATCTCTCAGAACAATGGCAGGGGCCAGTGCAGCCAAATTCTCATAGAGGATGAAATGGTCTTAACCCTATTTCCAATAGTTCAAGGTCATTGTTGCAAATTTCATCCCTCAATCTGTATTGGACACACCATCGTTGTTTTATGTAAATACAGGTTTCTCCTCTTTTAACAACCACATAAACATTTCAAACAACACACAAGATTGCAAGGAGCAAGCATGTACGTCACCAGCTGAGCAGCGCCCCTCTATGTAATCAGATTTTTTTTTTTTTTTGTGAACTCAATATGGATTATTTTGGCAACTTATTTGGTGTATTGCAACTGTACATTCAAAAACAGCAACTGGTAAAAACGTTACAGTTTTAGTTCTAGTTCAATTACTACTTGCTCAAGGGTCATCGTTGTCATGGTTAATGGCATATTTGATTTAGATGGTGACGGCATGGTGGCGCAGCAGGTAGTGTCGCAGTCACACAGCTCCAGGGACCTGGAGGTTGTGGGTTTGATTCCTGCTCCGGGTGACTGTCTGTGATAAGTTGGTGTGTTCTCCCTGTGTCTGCATGGGTTTCCTCCGGGTGCTCCGGTGTCCTCCCACAGTCCAAAAACACATGTTGGTAGGTGGATTGGCGACTTAAAAGTGTCCGTAGGTGTGAGTGAATGTGTGTGTCTGTCTTGCTCTGTGAAGGACTGGTGCCACCTCCAGGGTGTACTCCTGCCTTGCACCCAATGATTCCAGGTAGGCTCTGGACCCACCACGACCCTGAACTGGATAAGCACTTACATGAATGAATGAATGATTTTGATGGCTGAAAAACACAATTCCAAGTTTCTGGTACCAGATGTTTTTATACTTTCTGCATTACAAATTGCCTTAGTTTTCATATAAGGGCTGGTATATAAAGATTATTTAAAACTTTTCATATTATGGGACCTTTAATAGAGTGTGCTTATGACGGTTATTGCTGCTAAATCAAATAGCTGCTGTCGTAAGATGCACTAAAGGAATCATCACTATTATTGAGCGATTGATGAACGCTGAAGCGAGAGAAAAGCTGACATTTGACTGCCACTAAGTGATCATATGTTTTTAATGTTTTCCTCTCTCTCTCTCTCTCTCTCTCTCTCTCTCTCTCTCCTGCAGGCTAATGATGCCTCAGGAAACACCTGGAACTGGCTGTACTTCATCCCTCTCATCATCATCGGCTCCTTCTTCATGCTCAACTTGGTTCTGGGAGTGCTGTCAGGGTGAGTGTTCTCTGCATGAAACACCCACAAACTCTGAGAGGATGTATTGCTAGGTAAACATTTCACTACCCACACAGCCTATGGCACATACAGTTGAAATGATGGTTTGCTAAATTGCACGTACATTTTTTGTCATTTTATATTAATTAATAAAAGTGCAATTATTTGTGACAAATGTAACGTTTATATTTACAATATTAACCGTCACTCTTATCCAGTGGCTTAGAGTTTCCAGTGGATTACAGAGGTTAATGACGCATTGAGAGAGTCTTGAGCAAATCCTATTGGAATACTGTGTTCCTGCCGGGAATCAAATCCTAGCCTACCCTTCGGAGGGCAGTGGGTTTACTGAATATACTAAACGAGGCCACATTTCTTTCTCTCATACATCTGACTCAACTCATAAAATGCCTGATGATTAGTTAGTTGAAGAGTTTGGAAACTCTGCATGGCTGTGACTGAATCACGCTTTTAAAATAATTGTTTAAAATAATGCTCTAAAAAATATTAACTGACAAACGCACAAAAAGAAGAGAGAAACTTAATTGTATTTTGTATTTATAAACACATTTATAATTTGATGACTCACTCTGAGTCAATGTGGTCATTTAAAGTCAACTGTGAGCCTTAAGAGAACTGCAGATGTTCTACATTTGGACCGCATTTCAGCCATATTTTCATTGCAGTCTGGGTTTTGTTCAGTTCCAGTTACCAGTTTACTTGTTGATTTTTTAATATTTTTAGATTCCGATGTATGTTGAATATTCGATAAATTTTCATTTTCAACTTGTTTGGAGTGTGCTACAGGAATCAAATTCTAAATGTGTTCACAATTACCAAATAAATTCAACTTGTTCAGTGAAAACACTGAAAATAATTTTTGTGCTTTTTCAGTTAAAAAACCTCTTCATGATTACGAACAAATCACAGATTCTGGTTTTTACTGCATTTTATATGCATATATGTTTTTAATATTGGATATAGGGGTGGCATGGTGGTGCAGCAGGTATTGTCGCAGTCACACAGCTCCAGAGACATGTCTGTGAGGAGTTGGTGTGTTCTCCCTGTGTCCGCATGGGTTTCCTCCGGGTGCTCCGGTTTCCTTCCACAGTCCAAAAACATACGTTGGTAGGTGGATTGGCGACTCAAAAGTGACCGTAGGTGTGAGTGTGTGTGTAATATATTTAAATTATTTTCAGCATGTGGCGAAGGTTGCCTACACATATACATTTATGCATTGTGGGGTTCCTGGATGACATTAGGATGCAGCATTGAGCTCACAGTGGAGCCAGACAAATAATAATAATCTAAAATGATTTAAAGAATACAGCCAATAGGATTGAACAGTTTGTATTTGCTCTTGTTTGTGTGGGAAGAGCTTTCTATTAGAGCATTTGAAATGTCATAAAGCACATTACATGCTATAGATTTAAAGATACATTTACCTGTAGCCCGTGCATATCTAGTGCAGTTATGTGTTAAGTGCTATATGGACTGGCATGAAAATTGGATTAGGCAGCTGTTATGCCAATGCACTGTTCGTTACAATTAGATTTGCCTTCCTTAAGATGTGATGTACCTGTTCATCATGGAGGAATAACACAAAGACCTATACACCCATACTGTCACATTCATCTCTCTCTCTCTCTCTCTCTCTCTCTCTCTCTCTCTTTCTCTCTCTCTCTCTCCCTCCCTCCCCCACCTCACTTATTCTCTCTCACACAAACACACCCAGGTTTAATGGAGCTTGCAGGATGAGTGCAGTGGTACTGTAGCTGGTAGGGGAGCTGAATTTATGACTTCTCGGAAAGCAAATCTAATTTCCAGCTCTTTCACCAAACAGCTTCTCTGCTCTTTTCTCTGGTGTCACTGTGGCACAGAGCATCTCTAATTCAGCCTTCAGCCTTCAGAGAGACTCCAGAACCTGAGTGTGACCCACCAGGTTCCTCTCTGTTATTTTTTTCTAACTTTTTTTCTTTCTTTCTTCCTTGCTTTTCCCTCTCTCTGTCTCTCTCTCTCTCTCTCTCTCTCTCTCTCTCTCTCTCTCTCTCTCTCTCTCTTTCTTTCTCTCTCTGAAATCTATATCTCCTCTTTCTGATTCTGTTTCTAAAACTCCCGCACCCTTTTTCTGAGTATTACTGTACACTGTATTTTTCTTTCTTTCTATCTGCTGCATCAGCATCCCTCTCTTTCTGTCTCTCTCTCTCTCTCCTGCTCCTCTGTGCTACCCGCACACACACACACACACACACACACACACAAACACCTTCCTGTGCCTACTTAACGACCGTGCAGAATGCAGATACACTTTTTCTCTGTTCACTCTGTAAGTCTCAACACTTCCTCTCTCTGATTTGTCCTTCGAGTGGAGTTAATGGTCTCCTCTAGTCTCTCAGTGTGAAATCCCTTCACTTAAAGCAGCTTCTCCAGCTCAAGGTGAAAGAGCACCTCTCAAAGACGATCCATTTCACTGACACCATTTCCATAAAAGAACAGTTCTTGCCCTCCTCTGATGAGACCTGGTCACAACAAGACTCTCCTTATGTGGTGGGTTGTTACAATGGCTGCATATAGTGACACCATGTGTGAAAGCAAGCTGTGTCTATTCGTGGTGTGAAAATATAGCTGTTCGTACATGGGAGAACTCCTCTGAACATGTTGAGTATACAATCCTCAGTGACCAAACCTTTATGGCACCTTTTCATGTCAAGTAGATGCCAAGATTTCAGCAGGAGTTTAAGAGGTAGTTGTGTGTATGTTAGATGTGAAAAACAATTAATTCCAACAGCACAATAAAACATTCTACCCATGCTATTTATTTCTTTCTCCTTCAATGTTATAACCCTGCTGTGCCATAGTTTCTTAGTCACGGCTTGCTTAACATTACAGTTAACCCTTACTAATGGGGCTTTTCCACTGCATGGTACCTACACTACTCAACTACACTTGGATGTACTTGCTGTTTGGTACCTGGTTGCGTGGTTTGTGTGGTGCTTCCAATACTATGACTTACCCCTGAAATGTAGCAGATGATGTCTAAAAACACAGTCTCTAATGGGAACTCCTGGGTTCAGAAACAGCAGCTGTGGTATCAGTAAGATTAAGTGCCGTTTACTCATTGTGTATTTGCGTCTCTGCTGCAGCTTGGAGATTTTACAAACATAAACGTGTATTTTATCAAGATTGACATTTCTTTTTGGCCAATCAGTGCTCTGCAAGCTTTACACGTCACCCTATTTGGCTTGCTTGGAAACACAAATGAAAAAGTAGTAAAACGTATCTGATACCAGGTACCAACTTTGCCCAGGAAAAATAACAAAATCTGGGTAGAGTTGTATAGGTAACATGCATTGGAAAAGTGGCATAAGAATTAACTTAATCTTATACACAACAGAAAACAGATAACTCACTCTTCCTTATCCCAAGAATCAGACTGAGCTGAACCTGAATTTTTACAGACGCTCAAATATCAGAACTGGTCAGAATGCACAATACAAATCATTCATACATTTGTCTTCTGCTACTGCTCTTTCCTTGTCAGGGTTGTGGTTTGTCCAGAGCATACACTGAATCATTGGCTGCAAGGCAGTAACACACCCTGGACAGGGCTATAGTCCATCACAGGGCATCAAACGTTCACTCCTGTAAACAAATTCACATACTCACCGTCACTCACATTCACACCTTTGGACAATTGCACACGGCCAATTCACCTACGAACATGTTTTTGGATTGTGTGCAGGAATAGGAGCACACAGACAAAACCCATGCATATACAAGGCAAACACACCCAATTCCTCTGAGAGTGACCTGAAGCAAGAACTGATTACAGGGTCCCCAGAAACTTTGAGAGTCTGGAGCTGTGTGGCTCTGACACTATCGGTTTCACTGCGGTGTTTCACCTGTTTTTATATTCATTCATTCATTCATTATCCGTAACCGCTTATCCAGTTCAGGGTTGCGGTGGGTCCAGAACCTACCTGGAATCATTGGGCGCAAGGAGGGAATACACCCTGGAGGGGGCGCCAGTCCTTCACAGGGCAGGTAGTATCAGAATGAGTGTGTGAGCAAGTGAACCTGATTAAAGGTTGAGGAAAGCTGCATTTCTGGAGGATGTAGGCTTCTAAGTGTGTCACAAAGTATGAATATAAAAGGCGAATTTTGAAACGGAATGTTTGTATTGATGCGGAATTTAGAAATATTTCCTACTTTTTCAAGATGACTCATATCACAACTTCCTGGTCATATGATGCTTACAATGTTACACAATAACAATGTTACACACTTTATGAAAAATTAGACCTTATATCAGAGACTTAAAAAAAAACAAAGACAGTAAATCTTCACATAAATCAGGTTGTTGTAGTGCTCAGAGCTTTTACTTAGAATTGAAAATAAAGTAGCCACAGCTGTTTTCTGGACAACTGTACACTGAATTGTACATTGAGTGCTTTACTAAAAAACTTTGTCCTTGGAGGTGAATGCTCACCATGTACCCAGTGTGGTTCAATTTTTTAAACCTTGTATGCAATTCATATAGATGATCTGGGAGAAAAGCATTATCTGAAAACAGTAGAATGGAGCCATGGAGCCGTTACGTTCAGTATTTGCTTAGTTCAAAGCAATGTGTAAGGCACTTTGTGTTTGGAGACTTCCAGTTGTTCTTTGTCTTTGTTCTTTTGCTACTCCCACAATGTGTGTTTGTGTGTGAGTTAGAGAGAGAGACTCTAGGAGGTCACTGTTGTCTCTGACGTGTTCAAAGGTAAAGGCCAGGCTAAGGCCACATGGAGAGAGAGAGAGAGAGAGAGAGAGAGAGAGAGAGAGAGAGAGAGAGAGAGAGAGAGAGAGCTTCCACACCTTAAACAGGAATGGGACGACATTTCGGATGCATACACCATAGTCACATTGCAGCACCTGTGATATGCAAAGAGAGAGAGAGAGACAAATAGAGAGACGCACACAGTGAGTCCGACTAAGTAAAGATCTGAAGCTGCTGTGCTAAGTGGCTAAGACCACACTGGCTTTTATTTACATAGATATATACAGCTTCATGTACAACCTTTTTGCTGCTTGACACAAAAGGATAATTCACACTGTTCACATTTTCCATGACAGAGCAGGTTATATCTGCACAGTATCATTTTTTCGACTCCAATCTTGGATACACTGAGTTTGTTGGTGGTTGCTGTGAGTGACGCACAGCTGTGCACTGTAACTGCATTTTAATTTTCATTTAAAAATATTAAATATAAATAAATATAATAATTAAATATATTAAAGTTTTTTTTTATTAATGTTCTGTTATAACCATGAGTACAGAGATGTAGCTTCTTGGAATCGCCCATATCTTTTGTAGGCACCCCCCATTTAGGCTAAGAAACATTCATTATTAATATCATGTCATGCTTTATCATTGAATTGAGGAAAATTCTCTCCCAATATCATGCAGGTCTCATTTACACTGATCAATCATAACATTATGACCACCTCCTTGTTTCTACACTCACTGTCCATTCTCTGAGACTCACTGACCACACACTTTGGTGTATTTGACTCTCTGTATACTTTATTCCCCTCCTTTCACACTGTTCTGCAATGGCCAGGACCACCTCCACCGAGCAGGTATGATTTGGGTGGTGGATCATTCTCAGCGCTGTAGTAACACTGACATGGTGGTGATGTTGTGCTGGTAGGAGTGGCTCAGACACAGTAGTGTTGCTGGAATTTTAAAACACTGTGTCCACTTACTGTCCACTGTGGTGCCAATGCTGGTACTGTACGCTGCTTCTTGATCAGAGCCAGTGTTCTACAGGTACTAATAATACTGGTGCTCATGAAAGTTTATGATCCTAAAGCTAGCCATCTGGCATCTGTCCTTGCATTAGCCTGTCATCAGGAAAACACACACACACACACACACACACACACACACACACACACACTCACACAGAGCCCACCAAGTATTTGCCCAAAATTGAGAACACTATGCATTCAATATTTTTGTCTTGAGAAAATTTTATTGTACTGTATTGTACTGCTTCGTAAAAATAAAAAAAGTACACCAGCTTGGAATCTGTGTTCCCAAGCATGTGTGGGTGTGTGAATCAATACAGCTGTGAAAGTGTATGTTTGTGAATACAGCTAAGGGATTCCTCACTAGCATTTCACATACACACACACACACACACACACACACATAGAGAGAGAGAGAGAGAGAGAGAGAGAGAGAGAGAGAGAGAGAGAGAGAGAGAGAGAGAGAGAGAGAGACAGACAGACAGACTGACAGACAGAGAGTCACAGTCCCAGCCCCAGTGCCACTGCATTGCAGGAAGGTGGGGTGTGTGTTATGTTGTTGCTGAGTGAAGGAAACACCAATCAGAGAGTAGCTCTCTGCAGTGTGGAGGCAGATCACTCAGACTGGGGGAAATCCTTCAGCTGCCGAATGGAGTTTTCTCTTTCTGTCTGTTGTCTTTATTTTCTCTTCTTTCTCTCCCTGCTCCCTCTTCAAGACTTCATTCTTTCTTTTTTTTTTTCTTACTTGTTCACTGTCTCATTTTTTTCTATTTGCTTTTCATTTACTTACCCCTTCCTTCCTTCTCTCTCTCTCTCTCTCTCTCTCTCTTTCTCTCTCTCTCTGTCTGTCTCTTTGTCTCGCTCTCTAAGCTGCTGGTTGGAGATAATGGAAAGTGAGGGAAGCTCTGTGGGTGGAAGGAAAAATAAATAAGATCATGTTCTCTGGCTCAATAACTTCATTGGGGAGTACACAGTCAATCTCTGTTTTTCAGTCTGTACTGCCTCCTTCAGCATTTCTCTTTTCCTTTGTTTTTAACTGACCACAGACACTCCCTGGCCACTTTGGTCACCTGTCAGGCACCAGTGGCAGCTTGTCTAGTTTTAATTGGCTTCATAACAGATGGCCTGGTCATGTGGCTGTGTTAAATGATATTTTCATTTTCACTCTTTTTCTATTTATTTATACATAAAGGGAAGAATGAGCTAATGCATATGCTGAAGAGTATGTGTGTGTGTGTATATATATATATATATATATATATATATATATATATATGTACTTGTAGATGGATGAAATATATATTATAGATATATGAAATTATTAAAATAATTTAATTTATCTATAATATATATTTCATTTATCTACAGTACGTTAATGAAGTTAGGCCTTAATGTTGGGTGATGGATCACAGATGTCAATTTATGTCATCCCCAATATATTATATTAAGCTTTTAATCATGCAAGAGAATGCAGTTCCACTGTTCCACAGCCCAACGCTGTGGAGCTTTATACTCCTCTAGCCCACACTTGTTATTGGGATTTGCATGTCTTTAGCATTATTAAGGATTCAACTCATAATCTGCAAACAGGAGGGCATAGTCTTAGACACTAGTAACCTGGCTGTAATTTTTAGAATCAGAAAAAAATTATATAAAAATTAAGATGAGAGAGAGAGAGAATAAATGCATTCTCTTGCTGGCAGATAGTGAAATAGGACTTTGAGAGATTAATACAATAGCTCCAACTTTCCCAAGAGTATACAGTACTCTGGTTTTTGAAGAAGATAATCCTCCATTTTGTTTTACTCTCGTATTCTCTGCATTTTCCACACAGGAGTTTTATAAAGTCTCCACATTTACAGTGGTTTTTTTTCTTTTGAAAGTTTTAGTGTCTTTATTGGCTAGTCACGACACGTACACTGGTGAAATGTAGAAGTCCTTTGTGTCTGAATACCGTAAAACACAATGTACACAGAAATGAAGAACAATTCAAAAAAGACACAGGGCATCACACTCACTCACAGATTCGCTCATAAATTTTTGAATAACCATCTACCAGCGTGTTTTTGGATTCTCAGAGGAAATCCATGCAGACTTGGAGAAAACACACCAAATTTGTCGGTGATAGTAACCTGGGGCAGGTTTGAACCCACAATCCCAGAACCAGGAGCTGTGGCCGCAGCCTTAAGTGATGCATCGCTGTGCTGCAAATTTAGAAAAATGAAAAAAATGTAAGCAAAAACAAGTAAATGAGCAAATGTATTGTCTGTGTGTGTGTGTGTGTGTGTGTGTGTGTGTGTGTGCATGTATTGTGTGTACAGAGAGTTTGCTAAGGAACGTGAAAGGGTTGAAAAGAGACAGGAGTTCCTGAAACTACGCAGACAGCAGCAGATTGAGAGAGAACTCACAGGATACCTCGAGTGGATCTGTAAAGCAGGTATGCCTCTTACACAAATACACCCACATACCCACACTGCATATTTTCACTTAGAGAATCAACACAACACTGCCCACATTTCCATGTGACTACATAAAATATACATTTTGTTCATTTTTCTGTACAGCTGCCAAACTGTTGCAATAAGCCTTAGTTTGCTTCTCCTAAACTGGACTTTTGTTTACTTTTTCATTTTGATGTGGTCTTTCTGATGATGCTTTCATGAAGGAAAATGTTAGGATTTAGTGAGAAGAAGCAGTTTTTAGCATGTTTCCAGAAGATATGAGCCTCTGTAGTTCAGTGACACTATCAAACAGCTCCATGGCAACAACGCAGCCTTTGGTTTTTATCAGCAGGTGCTCTGTGGCTGCTGCCTTCAACCAACAGGCAGCGATGCCTCTTTCATGAGGTCCACCTCTGAGAACAGTCAAATGAGCATGTTCATATTACAATACACATTAGAACTTGGACACAATAGCCTAAGGTATATAAACATTGTGGAAAAAACCCACTTTGGTGATGTCTTGATGAGATTGCCTTGAAGGCTTCTGAACAAGGAAAACTGTGAAGATGGAATATATTCAAATGACTGTGCATTACAAAAATATGAGAGCTCATTTACCTTTTCAGTTTATCATCTTCAGCAGATACTAACTGCAATAGTTACACCCTCAGAAGAACTTTATTATATTATGTATTATATTACACTATATTAATTGTAGATTTTAGGTTGCATTGATTTCATATGCTCCATTTCTTCTCCAGTACTATTGTACTATAATATTTTATTATTATATTGTATAAGTTTTATAATGAAAGCTTACAAATATTCACCAGTCCTTCTGGATAAGTGAATGTAATGTACCTTTAGGGAACACACTGTCGTATCTTTAAAGGTGCGTGTACACTGTACGTTTAATAACAATAGTGTACCTGTACTGTACCTTTATCCTAACAGTGTAGTATTACTATTAACTGAATGAAAATGTTTGCTAGTTAAACACATTAATATGGAAGTGTTCCCTCATGTTCAACTGCAAAAGTGTCCAATTTTCTGGAATGGCTTAGAACATTTTCAAACACTGTTAGCTGAGCTGTTGTTTTTACATTACAGTAAGATCACTTTTGGTCTATATCCGCTATTTCAGGGTAACATTTTGGAAAATCACTTGCTGTAAAGGTGCTAGTGCTACATGGAAATCACTGGACAGAGTTTATTTAAAAGAGGGATTTGTTTTGAAATCAGTTTATTTCTGTTGATGGCTTGAGACATTCTGCTTTATATTGATTCATCTATGAAAGCAAGATGTTTTTGAAAGCCTTGTTATCTTTTAATTCTACACTTGATCTCATAAATATCAATGTACATTTTGTTCTGTGAGTATCTTTCGTAGGTGTGAAAAAAGCAGATTTGTATAGTTCTTCAATGTCTGTTCTGGAGACCACACGTTCAAATGCCCCAAATAAAAAGCTTGATTCACAATTGGCCTAACAGTTAATAAGCCATTTCTCAGCATGGAGCATCCTCCTGCCTATTGTTTCTCAATAGCCCACAGTTCTGTTCTCTGAAGACTTAATTGACTCACAGGAGTGATTTCCCAGCCTCCCTTGGCTGCGGTGACTGAGCTTTGATTTTTAGATTGAATGAGGTCACGTTCCAGTAAACGGCTTGAATGTGGTATACAGTATGTGGTGTGTTCACATATCCTAATCAACAAACAATCCCAAACCTGTCCTGCCATTTCTAAACAATACTGTTGTAAATATACAGTAGCAATATTTTAAAGATATTCAGTTTGCAAAATGACACAGAGTGAATAAAGAAAAATATGATTTATGGAGGAAATGAGACTCATAAGAGCCACGCAAGGGCTGCGAGATCACCAACACTGTCACAGTAATATAAACAGTTTTGTCTTTTCTTAGAACTAAACTTTAGCTTCAGACCTAAAGAAGAATATGTCTTTGTCCATTCTTCCACCATTAATTAACACTAGGGTTTAAAAGAATGGGTATTCTTCAGAGTTATGATTAAGAAAAGGAAATAGATGAAAATGAACCAAAACAAAGAAAGAAAACATTTAAACTTAAAGAAAATAAAGAAATCCATTACTTGTTACTGTCCTATTCAAATATAATGACATTATTACATATTAAACAATCAAGAATATTTATCTTCGTTTATATTCATTAATATTTCCACTCTGAATTAATACAAAAAATAAATAAATAAGTGGTAAAAGTGGCCAAAAAGTTTAACAACACTGTACACAACAATGTCTTGTTAATGCAAAACCTCCAAATCCAGGGTGTGTAGATTCAGCTAAATCTTTCATCTCCTCTCAGTGGACTCCAGTTTTGCTTGCTTGGCCTTTCTTAAGAATGGCTTCCCGCCAAACACGTCCTTCCAGTAGAGCTTAAATGCCTGCAATTTGCTGATTAAAATGACAGGGTGTGTGGTCTGGAGTAACATTTTTCCAGGAGCTCTCGATTGATAGATACCGGTCTGCTCAACTGAGTGGAATACATCAGTAACTCTTCCTGTGAATACCGTATACATGAAATGTCTAAGGTGTTATATGCTACACTTTTTTCTTTACATACCATTTGACATAAACTTGTATGGTTACATAGAGGTAGTTATAATTAAATACAAAACACTTCGTGAAACGTGTGTATGAATAAAAAAAAGTTTCATAATATTACATTATTCTAACATGCAGGTTAGGTTCTTATGAACACAATATAATGCTTTATGGAAGCTGAAGCACATACTAGCAATAAAAACTAGAATCTATAATTTGTTATGTCACAGAACACGTGGATTTTATTTTGTAAAGATGAACACATTTTGAAGTGCAAATGGATTTGCACTGCTGTGTGGTGGCAGTGGCCTGATTCTTCACTTCATAATGTACCTTTAGAGACAGATCTGTCATGCTAGTCAAGCACATGCTCTCTGTGTCTGCAAAGTCACGTTGTTGTAGCACATATAAAATGAGGCATGTCTGTTTCTGAATCACTGACTACCCAGGATAAGACATCATTTGATGGCAGCATATATCTCTCTAAAAACCTAGCGTGTTTCTCCATATCAACAGAAGCGTCTCATATATGCAAGTCACCCATGCCATGGTCACTGATGCAACCCAATATCATGACAGATGTGGGCTTTTGCACCTCTCAGTCTATATGGTCTCTTTCATCATTAGCATGGAAAATGCAACATACATTTTTTTTAAAACAGGCTGAAACATGGAATCCTCTAACCACAGCACAGGTTTCTACTGTCTTTTGGACCAGATGAGATGAGTTTGGTCCCAGAGAATCAGTGATTCCACAAAGAATTGATCCGTGGCTTTCTCCTTGTATAATAAAGTTTCAGGTTGCATTTCCTGATGTAGTGGTTGAAAGTGTTATGGGACAAGTATTTTCCAAAGTGCTTCCAAACCCATTTGACTGTGTTTATCACAAAAAGATGACAGTTTGGTATGTCATACTGTCTAAGGGCTCAAAGATCATGCATTTCAAAGTGTGGCCCTACACAGACAGACATTTCTCTAGGTTATTCAATATTTAAAATATTATGTACAGTAGATCGTGAAATATTTTTAAATCTTGCACTGAACAGTAAAAATGTTTTTAAATTGTTTGACATTCAAGTGGTGAGACATTCAAACCTGAGCCTTTTGTGAAAGCTCACGTTTCCTCGATCATGATACAGGTTACCTGCTTATTATTGAATGTTTTTAGATTTTTATATTATTCATTTATATTTCCCCTGTCCTCTAAACCTCTTTGTATTTTTCAGTGAAACACTGGTTTTTATTTTTCTTACATTTGCAGTAAAAAGAAAATCACCAAGAGAGCTGACACATCACAAATGTGTTTTTTAATGCATTTTACAAAATGTTTCAACTTTTCTAGATATGGGTTTGTGTATTGTACTAATATACTGATTTATTATAGTGTTACCAATTTCATGCACTTATTGAATGTGTTTTCCTACTCTCTGTGTGTGTGTGTGTGTGTGTCTGTGTGTGCGTGTGCGTGTGTGTTTGTCTGTGTCTGTGTGTGTGTGTTTGTCTGTGTCTTTGTGTGTGTGTGTTTGTCTGTGTGTGTTTGTGTGTGTTTGTGTTGTTTTCTGTCTATCAGAGGAAGTAATGCTAGCTGAGGAGGATAAAAATGCAGAAGAGAAGTCTCCACTGGATGGAGCTTGGTACAAGAGGAAATGCAACAACCCAGGTGGGAATATTTTAGAATATCCACTTCTAGGATCCATATCCTACACTGATATTTTATATTATTTTTACCTCGATTGTCACTGTTATTTGCCATTCTGCAATTCCTTTGGAGTCAACAAAGTGCCACCTATGCATCCATCCATCCATGCATCCATCCAACCATCTTTCTGTTTTTGTTATGGTGTCTATGAGACCGATAATATATATATATATATAGAATCGATTGGCTGTCATATATTATACCTCATTACCCAAACATTCCATGATGAAACATTCCTTATTATTGGAGTGCAAATATTGGTGTCTTACACTCCTTTAGGTTGAATAGGTTGTTATATGTGTATGTATTGTTTTTTGTGACATCAATTTCCTGCATATTTGTTTCCAATGTATTTGACGATTGTATTCAGGGGTTGATGATTTTGAAACTAGTGTTCCTATACATTACAATATTTTGTTTAGAAAAGTAAAATAATAATAATAATAATAATAATAACCCTAAGGGCATGACTACATGCATAAACAGTTAGTGACTTAATTGTACTGAATCCCACATAATGTTTACTGCATAAAACTGGAATATATGAATGAATAAATGAATAAAATGAATGAAAAATCACTTTTATATTAAGTCATTTTTCATTAGACTACATTACATCTTCTAAACCTGTCCACTATAGTCCAGTCTATACCATTTGATTGCAATATACTAAGTGTATTACAGCTGTTTAATTACAGGGCACTTCTGAATGACAAAGTACAAAGTGTTGTGGTTGCAACATTATATTTTGTTTATATGAGTATTTTGTTTATTGAGTACCTCATATATATGAATGGCTTGACATATATATGGCATAAATATAAGTGACTTGACACAAGGAATGCGACAGTTGTAGCCCATGTCCTGGATACGTCTGTGTGTGGTGGCTCTTGAAGCATTGACTCCAGCAGCAGTCCACTCCTTGTGAATCTCCCCCAAAGTTTTGAATGGCCTTTTCTTAACCATACTTTCAAGACTGCAGTTATCCCCACTGCTTGTGCACCTTTTTCTGCCGCACATTTTCCTTCCATTCAACTTTCCATTAATATGCTTGGATACAGCAAGAGGGTGTCAATGACTGACTGGACATCTGTCAAGTCAGCAGTCCTCGCCATGATTGTGCAGCCTACTGAACCAGACTAAGGGACCATTCATCAACACTAAAATAAATAAACGCTTGAATTAGATTACTCTGTTTGTAATGAATCTATGTAATATATGAGTTTCACTTTTTGAATTGAATTACTGAAAAAAACATTAACTTTTTGATGATATTCTAATTTATTGAGATGAACCTGTACCAGAGGTCATACCTTCAGCTCATGATTAGCTTCACTTTAAGAATATCTTGTTCTATGATTGTGTATTTTAAATCATATGCTTAATGTGTTGTGAAATTGGAGTAGGGTGTTTATCAGGTTAACAGTGGATGTGCGCTGAAGTGCTCTTAGTCTGATGACTCAGCTTTTACTGCATAAGTGCCACCACCTGCATTAGGTGTGTGTGTCTGTGTCTCTGTCTGTGTGTGTGTGTGTGTGTGTGTTAGTAGTCTCATGCTGGTGTCTATATTCTCACATTCTGTGCAGATTCTGTGCTTTCTTTGTTTGCATAGTTTATATATGCATCGTAGGTCATCATTCATAAAGACAGATGACGTGGACTTAATTTCTGACAGCTGACATAAACCTACACTGATGGAGCAGGAAGCAATTTTACCACCATAAAGTAGCACAGTATTTCTATAAGGGATTATTTATATTTTTGTGTAAAGTACAAATCGCATGAAATGGTGATGAAATCAGCGTGCTTTGTTGTCCTTTGGTCAGTGGGTCCCCCAGATGGGGAAAACATCATTTTTGATACATCCAGGCCACTAGGTGCTGGCTTAATTAATTAAAAAGGAGATCATGGTTAAACGACTGACTCATAGTTTAAAATTTACAATGTTCTATGTTAAAATCTTGTAGATCAAATTTAATCCTAGGAAATCATATGGCCACTGCTGTCTTTGGAATTCCCCTTTTTAAATGTTTGTCTTTTTTCATGAATGGCATATGTAGATTTAAAGTAGTATAATGTACTACATTGTTTCTCTTCATTGTTAATTAATTTCAGGATCTGTGTCTGTGTCATTTTTTCAGTGTTAAAAAGATCCAAAAAGAGCAAAAATGACCTCATCAATGCAGAAGAAGGGGAAGACCACTTCACAGACATCTCATCAGTGGGTAAGTCCATGATTCACATTCTCAAGACATGCTAGAGCATTTTGTTACAGAACACCCACATTTATATGAACTGTGGGATTGCGCAGTTATCATGTACTTTTTAAGATTCTGCAGAAAATGACTACAAAACCTAGCTCTTTGAGAGGTAATGAGAGAGGATTTTTGGTGTTGGTCTAATAGGATGATGAAATGTGGAACAACGTCTCAATGCCATCTTGTATCATCAGCAGAATTAGTGTTGAAGATGAAAGAAAAGTTATGATATATTTTTGTATTGGTTGATATTTTATAAAAAAAATTAAGCCTTTTTTTCTCATCAGAGCACAGAAGTATATTCGGATTATGCTTCCACATTTATTTGGACAGCTGATCTGGAATTTTAACAACATGCACAAAAGTTGGCAAAAAAGCCAGTGTCTTTATTTGATTTGCTTTAATTAAAATGCAGCATAGGTCAAGAGTTTTCTACACTGATCGTTGCATACTGGTAACAGAGGACTATGTGACTGCACTTTTTTAATTCATTTATATAATATATATGACATATAATTTAAAAGACACATGTCTTTCCATCTTTTATATAAAACCATCTTGATTTTGCCTCTCTTTCAGTGGTGTAGACAAAAACTGACTGGGGGGGGGGGCACAATTATTCTTTCTAAAATAATCAACAAATGCACATTTGCGCAGAGGAATAGATTTCATCACTGGTTTCAGTTTTTATCAGCGCCAGCACATTGAGATTGTTGCCGGGACTGGGGGACTAGTCTGCTTATTAAGGACTCCTACATTTGTAATGTCTCATATAGAGATACTTCTTCTAAATATCATCTACATTTTCAATATCACGTTGAACTCTGCAGGGCATCACAGCTGATTAAACACTGTGTTTAATATAGACCCACATTCCCACATGGCTAGACTAAAGACATTTATTGGGGTTTTGTTTCAATAGATGAAGTAAGGGAAAAGAAAGAGCGAGCAAGAGAGAGAGAGTGGGTGGAAAGATAGAATACATGAAGGGCTGGCCAGTTTATGAGGCTTCACTCGTGTCAAATTTTGAGATTAAAATAGCCCATGAAATGATTATTTCTTGTCTCTCCCAAGGCGAGTTACGAGATGCTAATGGGCCGATTTTTCACCTCTGCCTTTTTTTCATGCTCTGTCTTGACATTTGAGTTTAATTTGAGTTACTGGGGGTTTAATATAGCGCAGAGGCTGGGAGGCAGACGCCAAGTTGGGAAGTGAGTTCAGCTTCGTCACTGCAGCTTTGTCAAAAACACATGGTGCATTTATTAAAATTCATGATTGATAAAGTAACCATCTGCAGAGTCTCTGTGGGTTTGCATATGAAGCAAGGACTTAGGGGTGAAACATTGCTTGAGTTTAAGTTTTAATGCTAGAGATGCTCTACTTTAGAGGAATTGCTGATGCATTTATATTTAATCTGTATATAGACATTATAGACACTTTAGATACAATGCAGAAAAGTAATTTGCTCGTAGTGGGTCACAAATGTTGGGTGTGATTTTGATGGCTTGCTTTCCTTCAGTACCAGTTGCCTTCATTTTTTATTTTTATTTTTTGTCTGTAATACCTGAACCCCACCTCACCACAGCCCCACAGGGTTCTCCATTTGCTCGGGCTAGCGTCAAAAGCAGCAAGAATGAAAGTTCCTCATACTTCCGGAGAAAAGAGAAGAGGGTCCGCTTCTTTATTCGACGCATGGTGAAGTCTCAGGGCTTCTACTGGACTGTGCTGTGTCTAGTGGGCCTCAACACACTGTGTGTGGCCATAGTGCATTATGAACAGCCCGAGTGGCTCACATACGCTCTCTGTGAGTACACTACACACTACAATTATAATTCTAAACCTCAGTCTATATATTCTACAATTTTATAAACTGTTTATAAACTGCTGGATAGTGGACAGCCTTTTTGTCCTTTGGACCATGAGCACTTAAACCTATACATCTGTAGATAACAGTAGAAAACCTTATCGGAAATATATTAATTACTAAGAATGTACTTCTCAGTTATATCAGTTTGATTTTAATTTGATCAAAATTAATTTTAATTCAGTTCAGTAATTATAATAATGTTCTGATAGGTTGTTTAGTATAGAAACATGTTGGATCTGTGAATAAACTGTTACAGTAGAATATATTCAATAAAAGCACAGAGCTCATATGCACCTGTGTGTATACATTGATCCATTATATATCATTTTTATGATTACTAATTTATGCTGTGGTTTTGGCTGCAGATTTGGCGGAGTTTGTGTTTTTGGGCTTGTTTTTGAGTGAGATGAGTCTGAAGATGTACGGCCTTGGGCCCAGAAACTACTTTCACTCCTCCTTCAACTGCTTTGACTTCGGGGTTGGTGTATTTCCATGCTTAGTTTGAACATGTTAAATAGGTTTTAAACTAACTCAGTGTGAGAACTATTTTAACCATTTATTACAAGCTAATTGTAATGTGAATTATCTTACTGAGAAACCCTTTAAACCAGAAAGGGCATGTATGTGATCCCCTTGCATATTAGCTTCTGTAGTTTCAGATATTTAATACTAATAACTAAGTTACAACTGAATATTCAATTTATACACATAAATGTACTGTAGTTTATTTTATTTTAGCAGGGTAGACACTAAGGGTTACAGATATTGGGGAATTACCTTTGAGCTTCTTCATCATTAAAAGTAAAGGAGTCTCTGCAACATTATTGTGGGATAAGGATGTTTGTATTGTGTGTGCTTTGTGCAGGTAATTGTGGGAAGTATTTTTGAGGTGATCTGGGCAGCAGTTAAACCTGGAACCTCTTTTGGGATTAGTGTGTTAAGAGCACTACGTCTGCTGAGGATCTTCAAGGTCACAAAGTAAGAGGAAAAACTACTATGATTCACCATGATATGCAAAGTTTTATGCACATTCATACATTCATTCATTGTCTGTAACCACTTATCCAGTTCAGGTTTGCTTTAGGTCCGGAGCCTACCCGGAATCACTGGGTGCAAGGCAGGAACACACCCTGGAGGGGGCACCGGTCCTTAACAGGGCTGATCTATGCAGAGTTATGCAAATTTGTACATGTTTATGCAAATATATCAAATTACATATTTTGTTGATTTTCATTGTGAATAAATATATAAGCATTTAGTCATTGTATGGGTCTGTTCTCACATAATGAAAAGGAATAGGCTGTGTTCAAATGATAAAAATTAAATAAGAGCAATAGAGTAGTGCTTCATGTTTGTGTTTTTTGACAGCAAATATATATTTTATAGAAATTAAAATGTGCATATTTCTTCAATTTTTGGAACTGCATTCTATGACTATTACACATTGGACACCAAATTTCCTGTAGATGACATCACTTAGAATATCAAAAAAA
This sequence comes from Hoplias malabaricus, assembly GCF_029633855.1. Classification (NCBI taxonomy): domain Eukaryota; kingdom Metazoa; phylum Chordata; class Actinopteri; order Characiformes; family Erythrinidae; genus Hoplias; species Hoplias malabaricus. The sequence continues at coordinate 14,995,820 of NC_089820.1, read as the reverse complement.
CACCAAAAAAAAACATTATGGGATTTGAACGATAGAATGTATCCAAACCTTTGTATAAGACATAAGTATAATTCTAGAGTTCTCTGGGTTCTACGTATTCTAATGCATTAATGATTTATGGTGTATTTTGAGACTGCTTTCCAGACATATTTCCTTTCCTAAACAGAGTTATTCAGATTGCAGTATTGATTGACTGAAAGCATTGTGTGTATGTGTGTGTGTGTGTGTGTGTGTGTGTGTGTAGGTACTGGAACTCTTTAAGGAACCTGGTGGTATCCCTGCTGAACTCCATGAAGTCCATCATTAGCCTGCTGTTCCTCCTCTTCCTCTTCATTGTGGTGTTTGCTCTGCTGGGCATGCAGCTGTTCGGTGGACAGTGAGTATTAGGGCTTAACATCCTGCTTTAAGAAGATAATATTTTCCATTATTAGTTTTGAAATAATCTCTAGGGTTGCAGCTACATAGTCATAGTTACTTTATGTATAGTCCCTCCCACCAACGTTTTTTTAAGGCGAATTCCACTAGGTTTATCAAAATATCTGCATGCTTCCATCTTTATTTAATCAATTATTTAAAACTTTAAATATGTTACATATACATGGAAGACCATCATCATCTAACTTGTTGTAATAAGTCAAGCAGTAGCCCAATGTGTAGCATTTATTTATTTTTTTTTTTTCCGTAAATCCAAAAAAATAAATAAAAAATAAAAAATATTTTTTACACATTTTCCATAGAGATTTGACTTGTCTTTTATAACTGTTCTACCAATCTATAATTTAAAAAGAAATTGCAAAATTTAGAACTAAGGGCCACAAAGTCTATGACATAAATATGTATTAAAATATTTGTAATTTTATTGTTATTTTGATACGATAGTACTATAATATTAATATTATCCAGGTACTGTTATATAATTCCCTGCATGTACCTGCTCTGCATCCATTTTAAAACCTTGCTATGACACAAAACATTAATGAGACTATCACAAAACTATTTACAGGCATTGAGTAATATTCCTTTAACTATTTGATATATGATTACATTTTTTGGACATTTGTTTCCCATCACCTATCCCGCCATAACAATTAAGGTTTGGCAAGTTAAAATGCTGTTTTTAACACTGAACCACTGTAATCTACCTTGTTTGCATGGTTACATGTATTCATGCGAAACTTTTGAGAGAACAGAGGATTTCCACTTTAAACAGACAAACCCATACTGTCGTCCCTTGACAAGAGAAAGTCTCGCTTTACTAAAGTCACTCTCATTAGAAGCAACATTGACTCCTCCAGGGCCTGCCTTCATTTTCCCCTTGCTTCACGTTAACAAACATGCCAGCATTGGAATGGAAAAGCAGAGGTTTTCATTTCTTCATGCCATGAATTATTGATAGAGCTGTGTAACGGAGGAATTGGCTGTGTGCACTCTCGCCACAAGGTAAATATCAGTTTAAATGCGTAAACATCCAGTCATACGATCCAGTGCAACGGTTGCCCAGCTACATAAACAAATACTTTATACAAATGTTATTGAAATGAAGCTGAAAGGAACACAGTATGAACCCTCAAGACACTAAATCCTCTGCTGCTGGAGGAGCAGACACAAGCTTTCACTGGGATTTCAATGCACAGCTTAGCGAAAGAGTTGGTCTACGGTAGTGAGACGCCTACCAACTAGGGTTTGATTCCCTACTGGGGTAAACACACTATGCTATGCCACTAAGAGTCCTTGAGCAAGACTCTGTATTCTATAAACAGTATTTTAACAGAAAATATGCTCCAGTGATAAAGAGAAATGAGAAGCTGAATGAATTGTGATACATGGCAATGAAACAATGAGACATTTCTGCTACCTAAGCTGTCTCATCCTTTCATATGTCTTTTAAAATATTGTCAAATATACTCTGCTAATATCAAGTATGAAAGCACAGACCTCCTGATTGTTGGGTAAATTAGCTAAGATTCTTTTTTGGGTTTCATCACCATTCTTCTATTTGAGGAAGATTTCAAGCCTATTACTTATTAAAATAATGTGGGCTGAACACATTCAACTGCTTCCTCCATTCACACACTTAGAGAGTAAAACCCTGCTCAGAAGAATGTCTTTTCCTGAAAATAAATCTCAGCTTTTTCCCTTCTATTCAACCTTTTTCTATAGCTTTGTAATTAGGTCCCTAAAGAGAGGTGGAGAATGCAGAAGAACAAGGTGGCAGGAGTTAGATTGGATTGTAATATGAGGATTTGTGCACATTTATTCCAGAAGCAATAGCAAACAATGTTAATTTGGGTGTTTATGCACATGGGAATAAACAACACACAGGAAAACAGTGTAGCATGCATGGATATCTGTGCTTTGCAGGTTTCAGTGCTGTATGCAGCCACAGCTGTTATTATCACTTGAAAATTATGCTTTAATTAAAATTAATTGTTTTTATATTACTTAATTGCCCACTAGTGGAAGTCTGTTTTTGTAATAAAATTTCAAGGATCAGACTGGTTTAAACTGGCCTGGCACATTCTGGGTTTTTCGTTTTGTTTTTTTTTTGTTTTTGTTTTTTTTTGGGGGGGGGGGTTTATATTCACATTCACATTCATGGGTTAGGCATAGACAGAGAAATAGGCTCTTCAACATAGAGAGTCTTATCAAATATATAATTGGAAAATGTGTACATGGTATCATGAAATTATACTGCAGTATAATTTATTATTTTTCATATATAGTGAACAAGCAGAGACACACCAAACCAAAATAAACTTTCTTTTTTAGAAAGATTCTAAACTTTCATATATATCACATTTGTCGTCATATATGAAGTTATTTCTTTAAGGTTTAATTTAAAAATAGTGGCATTTTACTACATTGTCATTTTGTGACTTTAACAGAAAGCATACTGGAGCCTGTTTATCCAGACTGTAAATATGTTGTTATATAAGTAACTACTGTGTAAAAATAAATAAATTAATAGAACTAATATAGAAAACATGTAATAACTTCCAAAGTCCCAATGTTTTTATATCATCTAGGTTTAATTTTGAAGAGGAGACCCCAACTACAAACTTCGATACATTTCCGGCTGCCATTCTGACAGTGTTCCAGGTAAAGTTGATATTTCGAAAGTTTCTTGTTGGTGTTTCAGGGTCTGGTGAGGCCAGCAGATACTCTGCTATCCCACTTGTTGTTGCAGATTCTGACAGGAGAAGACTGGAATGCAGTGATGTATCATGGGATTGAATCTCAGGGAGGAGTAAAGCGTGGAATGTTCTCTTCTGTCTACTTCATCGTCCTAACTCTGTTTGGAAACTGTATCCTACTCTTATTCTGAAAAAGTGCTGGACAAATTTGTAAATATTCTGAAGTGAATTTTGTACAAAACTTTATGAAAACATCATTGTAAACAATTGCTTTAAGACAATGCAATTTTTTAACAGTATACAGTTTTCTTAAAGTATGGCTGTTATGCTATGAAATTTTGGAGGTGGATTTCTTGAAAAGACAATTGAATAATTGAATAATCATAGTTATTAAAGAAGGAGTGAGTGAATCAATATGTTTTTATGGGTGTAGCCTTGGCTACAGTACCTATAGAGTGAAGCTCAATTTCATTGTTGCTGTTGTTGGTCTTTAGTTGATTTTGCTGGTGCTGGAAGTAAATGACTCTCAGTCTGCAATAGAAATGCACTGGTGACATTAATTGAGAACAGTTATAGAAAACTATAGAATTGCAATAAAATGATTGTAAAAAGTGCAGTATAATACTTTATTGGTAGCTATGCCCTCATTAGTTCTACAAGATTTTTTTAAAATTCTGTGTGTGATACACACATCTATATCTTATTACTTTAACCCATGTCTGAACAGACACTCTCCTCAATGTCTTCTTGGCCATTGCTGTTGACAACCTTGCCAATGCACAGGAACTCACTAAGGTAGCACTCGCAGACTCACTCATTCATTCTCTCTCTCTCTCACACACACACACACACACACACACACACACATACATACCTACACACACATACATTCTCTGACACTCTGTCACACTATACCAGCCATTTGAGGCCAAGCAGGCACACTATGAATCTCCCCCTTGAGGGTTGTGTTTCCTGGGTTAAAGAGGGAGCGATCCTATCTCCATAGCCTGCCATACACAGCCTCCCTTTATTGGCTCCATAACACTGTCTGGAAAGGCTGTTCACTATTGACTGATGCGTGCCTTGCTCTGTAACTCAAGGTAATGGAGCGTCCCAACACTAGCAGGATTTAAGACTTTACATTGTACTGTACATACAGTACAGGGAAAGATCACAGGTAGTTTTCGCAGACAGTTTTTTCCTGCCCTTTTTTTTAAAGTTACATAAATGACAAAACGAATATATCTACTATATGTGAAACCTTATTGCAAAAAAGCTAAAATATTAAATATGGAATCTGTATGAAAGGTTTTGTGAATAACGTATTTAATTCATTCCAATGCAAGAAATTCTAAAATAAAAATGTGTAATACATTTTGCACAAGCCACAATTTATACACTTTCCCAACATTTTAACTGTTTCCCAACATTTTAACATTAAGTAAACAGTCACGTTAGAATAAACTGTACAGAAGCGGGTTCTTAAGGGTATGTTGATATTTTCCTTTAGAAAATTAATAAAACAGGGCATCACGGTTGCGCAACATGTAGTTTTGCTGTAACATAGCTCCAGGTTCCTGGGGTTGTGGGTTCAAACCTTGCCTTAGGTCACTGTTTGTGAGGATTTCCTCTGCATGCTCCAGATAAATTAAATGTCAGAATTGATTAATTGGTTATGGGTCACACTTTAATGCTTTCTCTTGGTCTTTGTCTCATTCAGGATGAAGAAGAACAAGAGGAGGCTATTAGTAAAAAGTTGGCCCTGCAGAAGGCTAAAGAGGTGAAAGAAGTCAGCCCCATGTCAGCCGCTAACATATCTCTCACAGCGTAAGTAAGGGGTACTTTAAACCCACTACTGTTAAACTATACCAGTTCTTTCCAAACTGATGTCCATATTTATGCTGTTTATACATGTGTTTTATATATATTTTTACATATTTGTAATTTCATTTGTGCTGAACTATGGAATAGTGTTTTTATGTTTAAAAGTGTGTGTGTGTGTGTGTGAGAGAGAGAGAGAGAAAGAGAGAGAGAGAGAGAGAGAGAGAGAGAGAGAGAGAGGTGTACATGCTCATCTATGTGTTTTGTTGGTGTTATTTTTGTGAATACTTATGTCCCCACTGAAACAGCATGCATATTTTAGCTGTGGAATGGGTCAGATAATGTTCAGATTAGACAGCGCACGCTGTGTAGCATCTGACTGAATTGTTTGACTGATAGGCCATGACAGAAGAGCTTATTGGAAAAGGAAAAAAGTGTTTGCTCCATGTTAGGCAAGTAGTTAATTCCCTCTATAGGCCATTCAAGTTTAATACTCTGATACAGTTTTTTGGAAAATAAGCCTCTTGGCTTCAATAGCTGCCATTTGTTTTATTTTATTGTAATAAACAGCAATGCATCTGTCCTTGACATAGAACATCAGCTGGACTATATTTGCTAATTTGATTACATTGCTAATTTTCATAACTCTAAACTGAATCCTCTATAGGTCTAATGGGCTAGCTGATATTTGCCATAATATTATGGCTAGTTATTTAGACAAAATTATCTTTTTTTTTTTTTTTTTAAATATGTCAAAGACATTTACATTTTGAAATTTCTTTGCTTGATTTGGTATCAGTTTGGGACTCCCTTTAATTGCTTGTTTATTTACAAGACATTGGTCCGCCTCATGGAGACCATTGGAAATGGTCAGTTCCTTGGCCGTAATTAAGCATGACATATCTGAAGGATGAATGTGCTTGTAAATAATATATGAATCTTTGAGTTGAAATCTGGCATGACTTAGTTGAGATTGTTACTCCCGTTGAGTTGACCTTTCGTGGGGCGAGGCTGGAGTCAGTGTGACTGAAAGCTCCACTGTCTCAGGCTCCGCCCCTGTTTCTTTCCCCTCCCATATTTTGTTTTCCTTTTTTGTGTGTTTTGTGTTGTTTTGTTTGGTTTGATTTATGCAGTTTTATAAGGCCAAATGGAGGTGCACTGTCACACAGCTCCTCCCACTCCGGCTCTGATTCACCGTGAGTTTCTTTCTTCTGTTAAAGCCTGCTCCTTCATTTTCTGTCTTCCTTTGTTCCACACACTCTCACCACATCGCTTCATTTCCACTCACTCTCAGTATAAACCAAATCAGACACTTTGAATGTACTTCATTCAGACTCTTATACTGCATATACTGTGATAAATGATTCTGAAATTCGCATTTCAGAAAGTTACATTTTTTAAATGCATTGTGAAACATAAATACACATTATGCTGAATTATGAAAAATTAAAATTGTTTTAAGAGTAATTTTGAGCCTTTTATTCCTTTATTAATAAACCCTTTATTTATTTGTGGGTTTATTCTAAGTCATCTTGCTTATCCTCTCACGTCAAACTTGACCAAGGTTGCAAGTCTTGCATTCTGTTTTTTAGTGGTTTTAGCTGTGCTAATGCTTTAGGTAAATTAAAAGTTCAGCAAACAATGTATACAGTTTACCCATACAGGGAAAGTAGTCAGTCGCCCATGACATTTTGGTGATTGAAGTAGTCTTTGCTCTGTTATTTTTGAAAATCTATTTATCATATTTAAAATTTTAAAATAGAAAGTTGTTTTTGACAGCTGTGTAATGTTTAAACAATATCATTTGACAGAACGTACAGCAATGTACACCAATCAGCTATAACTTTGACTGCCTCTCTTTTTCTGACTGTACAAACCTTCAGCTCCATTAACCATCTGTCAAATGCACACTGTTTTCTTAAACAGATTCAATCTATTGCTCTGCACACTTTATGTGGCCCATTTCACTCTGTCCTTCTGTTGTCAGGACACCCACAAACCACAGAGCAGGGAGGATTTGGGCGGTGGATCATTCTCAGTGCTGCAGTGACACTGACCTGATGGTTGTATGTTAGTGTGTTTTACGCTGGTACTAGTGGATCAGGCAGTGCAAAAGGATTTTTTAATCCCCTCAGTCTCACAGCAAGACTAAGGGTAGTCCACCACCTAAAGATATCCAGGCAACAGTGTCCAGTGACCCATGATTAATGACTACATGATGACCAAAAACAAACTGTGCAGCTAAAGATGAGCCACTGTGAATTTAACTTTACAAAGTGGGCCACCACGTTAGGTGGGTGTCTAATAAATTGGGCAGTGAATGGACACAGCATTTAAAAACTTGAGCAACACTGCTGTGTCTTTTCCATTTGTACTATTGCCACACACACACTAAAACACCACCATTACATTAGTGTCACTCTAGCGTTGAGAGCAATCCACCAGCCAAATCATACCTTTGTGGTGGTCCTGTGGGGAACCTGACCATTGAAGAACAGGGTAAAAATGGGTAAATAATGTATGCAAAGCAACTACAGACTGTACTACAAAGTAATTTTCTATAGTGGGTGGAGCTGAGAGAATGGTCACTGCATTGATGATAATATTCTTATATGACTGTTTATGTAAATATATAAGCAGTGTAAGCATTTAGGGCTGTTAGCTATTGTGTAAGCAGTGATGTTTACCTGTTGTTTCTCTGGCTCTGTAGAGATTAGCTGTTTACGGTTAGCTAGGACAGCTCTGTGTTGATAGTTAGCGGTTAGCTTGGTGCTGTAGCTGGCAGTGTGTTGTGATCTCAGAGCCAGCTCTCTGTATGTGAATGAGTGTCACTACTAGAGCTGCTGCTGCTCCTGCTGCTGTTGCTCAGCCAGTGAGTCAGCACTTCTGCAGCCAAGCCCTGGAGTGCCCACCATCTGCGAAGACACAGACAGACACACACAGATGCACACACACATAAACATTGAGATAAAGAAGGAAAGAGAAGTACAGTGCCAATCTTTTATGTTTGTAATAAAGTGAATATTATGGATCTAAATTTATTAACTGCAGACTATGTAGCCTATTGGTTTACGTATTTTTTAAAAGAAAACTTAATTCTTTTTGGAAAATAAAGATTATCTTTTTAAAGGAATATTAAGTAGTATTTTACCTTAATATTGCCACTTCAAAATCATTATGATGTTTCAATCACTTGTAATAGAGAGAACAGAGAATTCGTTGTTGCTACTTTAGGTTCATAACTTCACACACTGTAACTTTGGAGTAGGGTAGGAAAATGGATAAGATTGTTAGTGAAAGAATAGATGTGGGATAGAGTTCCATTCTGTTTTTATTGTTACATGCCCAATTTTGTCTCTTCATTTAGTATGGGTAAACATCATCCCAAACGAAGAGGTACTTGCACAAATCTTTAGACTTTTTTTGGCACAGACACCATCTCTCTTGCATTCATTCATCTTTGAATCTTCATGCTGCCGTTCATACGTTTTTCTTTGTCTGAATATTCTTCTCCATCTCCTTGATTAATTGGCAGGTGCTGTTTGTTACAGCTGATGTATACTGACACTTGCTTTACCAGAGGGGAAAATAGTGAACACAATAAACAGGTGGTTATGGCTGGCTGTACCTACTGCTAAATTACCACCAGTTTTTTTAGAAAGTTAAAAATGGGAGATTTACAGTGAACTATCATAAATGGGAGGACAGTAGGAAAGGAGGGTAAAATAAGAAAGAATCTCTGGAAAATGTTTTGACAGGTATCATAATGTTGTTTATTAATTGAATTGACTTTCTGATAATTTCCAGACACTCTATAATTAAACATTTTTCAAACTAGCACTACCCCTAAATTATGAGTGTGATGATATGTGCTATTGAATATATGTTTCTACTGAATTCTTCTGCTAATTGTAGCTTGTTAGTGAACTATTGTTACTAATTCTAGATCATTTCATTTACCAGTCTAATTTAACTAATAATATTACTTCTATTAGTGCACCAGTTTTAGTTCACATATTTTTATGTACTTGTGCTTGTAATCAATTATTACTTTGTAGGTAGGTCCCAATAAAGCTAATAGTAGTGCTATTGAAATTTGTGCTAGCCTAGTATTTTGGCACATATTTTCTAATCATTTGTAATTGAATATGCCGTTCTAGTTTGCTTGGCAACTTTATCTTCACCTGAAAGCAGAAACAAAAATATAAATAAATTGTCTTTGACTTCAACTAAACGTGTCACAAGCAGCAGTCTGTATTGGATCAATGGCCAGTTTGTTAGTACAGACCATGCTCATAAAGGCTGAAACAGGGATATATTTTTGGGAAGGAGTTCAGAAAATTATGTTATTACATAACTATAATAATACAATGAGAGATCCAGTTCTCCAGTACCAAAGCTCTTTGGAGAAAGCTCAAAGTGATCTGCAATTCATTTCAGATTGCTTGATACTTATTGGCTTTAAACAGCAGGAAATTACACTACCATCAGCCTGGATTTGTCTGTTTTATATTCTTTTCATGTATGTGATGTAAGTTTAAGTGTTATTTAGAACGTAGTTGCTTTGTACTTCTCCTGTATCTGTCTGCCTGTCTTTCTGTCTGTGTATTTGTCTGTATACTGCTCTGTCTGTATTGTCCCTGTTGAGTGTCTCTGTCTTCTAACCTTTGGTATGTGACTGTGTGGGAACTCCTACTGTGTGTGTGTCTGTGTGTATTTGACTGTCTGCACCTGTATGTGTTTTAGGAGTTATGTCTGCTCCCCTGCCCATCACTACTTGAGGTAATGGTACTGTAGGACACAGCTGAGACCTACTAACATTCTTAAATCTATATTGTGTATCTACAAGCCATATGCACCAGCATTGTACACTTCATTGTGTTTGGTGTATTGATGTTTACTGGAATATATAAATTTTGCCCATCCTCCATTTTCTGCATCCCCTGAAATCCTGTTTTGTGTGTTATCAAGTGAAAAATTATTTGTACATGGCTTTTCTCAAAGTGATATAAGCAAAGGTAAGATCACTTGAATCCCTTGATTTCTATTCATTCTCATAAGGAAATAGAATAAAAATAGCTAGAAATTTCTAATTGTCATATTGCATATGTATTTGATCAAAATTTTTTTAAAAAGTACACTTTTCAATAGTGAGGCATTACCAAAAGTGCTAAATTGTGTGTAAGGATTACCTCTTTGTTGCCAATTTGATCTTGCCTTTATTTATTATAACAACAGATCTGATTTACTAGTCTATACCGACTAGATTAATCTTTCAAATGTTTGTCACAACATATGGCAATGGGGTTTGACCATGAAAATGTCTGCAAGAAAGTATTTTTTTCAACAGCAAATAAATTACCAGCGACTTTTAATAGGCGGTGTAGTCAGTCAGGCCATTAATATAAGTAGAAGTTTCAATGTTTAATCAAAGCAAGCTTAATCCAGTGTATCCAGTCCCTGAAAGGCATGATCCATAGGCATCTGATATTGTGATGGCATGCATGGTCCAATATTGGCAAGCCATAATCCACAAGCATTAAAAGACCAGATGCAGCATGTCCAGTCGTGGTTGACGGAATTGTGTAATTTGACATCCATAAAGACCCCTTTTCTCTGCCTCTGCCTCTCTCTCTCTGTCTCTCTCTCTCTCTCTCTCTCTCTCTCTCTCTCTCTCTCCCTCTATATATATATATATATATCATATACATAGCACATACAAACAAACACACACAAAACAACCTAAAATATGAGAACAGGTTTTCAGTGATTTTTAACATTTTTTTGATGCTCAGTGTAGTTTATGTCATTGATGGAACATATTGTAATAAAATGCCTGTTATGTTATTTTCTGAACAAATGGATTGAAATCCATACAAAAGGCTGCCTTACTACTTTAATAGTTTACAGAACAAAAATATATTTTTTAAAAAAATTCTTATTATTTTATTTCCTTTTTTGCTTGTTTATGTCATTGAACATTTTCAGGTAAATGTTTTACATTAAAAATTCACATTTTTAAATAGGTTATGTATAAAATAGTTTAACATAATATGAGACTAGGAGGGTAAAAGGTGGTCTTGACATGGATGGTGAAGAGGTTCATTGCATAACACTTCCTATGAATTCTGTATGCATAATGCATTATAAATGCATTTATAATGCATTATATGGCATACATAATATCTTATTATGGCTGTTATAAGCCTGTATAAATAGAGATGCGGTCATAACACTTTTTAAGGTATGTGCAATTTTATAAGGGCATGTGTTATAATGCACCATAATATCCATTTTATTTAAAACTAGGTACATACTGTAGCAGCACAGTTTGTAGTTTTTATGGTTGTTTTGGGGTTTTGTGTCATTGTATGTTATGTGGGTTGGGTTTGTTGTTCAGTGTGTTTGAGTGTGTGTGCCTGGTGTGTGGCGTGGGTAGAACATTATGCACCATCTGGGAGACTGTAGCAGTAGATAATGCTCATCCTACACAAAGAAATATTGTGACAAGGCCATTCTGCCAATAAGTGTTCTTTTTGCACTATTAAGAAAGTAGGGAGCAAGGTAGTATTTGAACTTGGTGTATTATTAAAAGTGGCAGAGCTTCATTCACAGCCACACTACGGCCACACTAGTCTCCAACAAGGTGGATACTGATCTCTGCCTGTCATTCGTCACACACCATGCACAAACACACAAACACCTCAAACACACAAAACCACATTTCCCTACCACACACACCACAGACACATAGCCCCAAAAATAATGAATAGGGAGAGGCTGAGGTGTTTTGCCTAGGTTCCAGCACTGCTACAGTATGTACACTGTCAGAAAATTTGTCACTGTGATGGTACCTTTTGCTGTCTCTCTGGTGGTACCCTCAAGGTTACATATTTGTACCTTTAATTAGGGTACATAATTACCTTATTCTATTATAATTGTAGATTTTAAAATTATGTTGATTTCATACACCCCACTTCATCTCCAGGACTTTTATTATGTTGTCTTATTTTTACACAGTTCTATAAAGAAAACTTTATAAAAAAACATATTCACCTCTCCTTCTGGGGAAGAGAATGTAATGTACCTTTAGGGAACACAAAAGAGTGTATAGTGTCTTATGAAAGAATATTATATTGCATTATAGCACTAGATTTATAGAGTCACACACCTTAAACCATATAAAGTACAATGTATATATCTATTTATGCATAATTAAACAGACTTATAGCAGTTATTATTAGGTATTATGTATGACATATGCATTTTAAATGCATGTATAATGCATTACGTATAAAAGATTCATAGGAAGTGTTACAGTTCATTGTATTTCCTAAATATCTTGGTTGATATTATTTTTTCCAATATTTCTTTTTGTACACTAACCTTATATTCATTAGCATCTCTGTGTAATACTAACCCACTCTTTCTTGCTGTTCCCCACCCAGTAAAGAGCAGCGGCGCTCTTTGAAGATGATGTCAGTGTGGGAGCAGCGTACCTCTCAGATCCGTAAGCACATGAGGGCCAGCAGTGAAGCACTCTACTCCGAGGAGCTCAACCCTCGACTGGCCTCTAGCCAGCACCTCCGCCCTGACCTCACCACACACTTGGACCGGCCACTGGTAGTGGAGCCTCGATGCTGGGATGAGGCCAGGACATTACAGGGCCAGGGCCAGGGCCAGGCTGTGACCCCTCAAGACCCCCAGGACTCCCAAATTATGGAGCCCCCTCAGTCACAACCCCCTAGAAAGCACCACCGGAGACGAGAGCGTACTTCTGAAGATACTCAGGAGAATGGAGAAACGACAGGAAACTCTCGGGATGGACGGAGGCATATCCACCACAGTCGCAGCAGTAAGGAAGCAGAGGGCCAGCGCTGTAGAGAGGGCAAAGTGGAGCGTAGCCGTGATGGCACTCGCAGACACCACCACCAACCGCAGAGCACAGCAGAAGATGGCAAGGCAACAGAGAGGGAGCACAGACACCACCATTCCCACAGGACCAGCCGAGAAGGGAATGGTGTTCTCAGCAGTGGAGGGAGGAGCGAAAGACGCTCACATCACAGAGACGGATCTCGTTCAGGGGCCAGGGATGGAGAAAGGCGAGGTGAGGATGGAGGAAGAAGGAGACACCGGCAAAGGACCAGCAAAGCCCAGTCCAACATGGAGGGTGAAGAGCAGAGGGAGAATGGAGAGAGAGATGAGGGAAAGTCTCCAGGACATAGGTAGCATTTTATTCAAGATCCTTTTACCATTGTTGTTCTATGGGATAGTGCCTGCTGGACCTAAAGTTTTTCATGCATTTATGAAAACACTAATAATAATAAAAAAATAATTAGAATGAAAATGGACACTCCACATCTCCCATTTTCTGTTGTAGGCCTGCAGAAATGGGTGGAGACTCTCTAATGACCACACCCCAGCAGCCTGTGGTAGAGAACCGATGGGGTCTGGAGAAACCAGAAGATTCAGATAACCAGCGTAATGTTAGTCGCACAGGGGGGCTAGGCGTTCACATACCAGTCACCATCACCTCTCCACCTGGAGAGACCACTCTCATACCAAGTAAGCACTGCCCAATAATAGTCCTGTCTTGCTGTGGAGTCTAATGTCAACCAGAGTTTACACCATCTCCAGCTGATTAACATCTAAATCTGTTCACTCAACATTAATCTTGGTGAATGTTGCAAGACAGTTATTTGCACTCTTACAATACAAGGCTTCTGTTTCTTTGAATGAAGAGTGACCTGTGAACTGTAATTGTGTCTGTGTGCTTTAGTGAACAGTATTGACAGTGAGACTGTGCCCATGACAGAGAAGAATCTGGAGGATGTAAACCTGAGTGGCCCTCGTCCCATTCTGCCCTACAGCTCCATGTTCATCTTTAGCCAGAGCAACCCGTGAGTTGCACACTTTCCCTATATAACTTTCTGAAACAAAGCTGAAAAACAACCTGTCAACCTGGAGATCTGTCTGTGTTGTTTTATTTTTGCACGTTATTGAGTTAAAGTGACACTAGGTACTTTAAAATGACAGCTTCAGAATCATTATGTAAGAACAAAGTCTCTGTCTTAACAACTCTGGGCTCAGCACTGCAGAAACTGCACTGTGTAACTTTTGGAGGATGGTAGGAAACAAAATGCCCCAACTTTGATTTCAGCACAGTGCTGCAAAAGTGAATTACATCCTGCAACTCTAGAGGGAGACCAGGAGCAAAAACTCAAAAACACAAAACCTTACATAGGGTTCCTTTTAAAATTCCATTATTTTATGGAAATAGTATCTTGATTGAGGTTATGGATGGGATTAAGTTTAGAAAATGTTCATGTAATAAAGCTATACAAGCTGCTATGGCACAGTATATAATTTCGGACACACACACTCACACGCACACGTGGAATCTGTATAATAAAGCTATGTAAGGTCACCATTCAAAGCACTTTGCTATATGTGACCATTCTCTCAATTTACCTGTTGCTTACTCATAAATGTGCACATAGAACTGCAGACAAACAAGCAACCACCTAATACAGCCTCAATAAACCCTTGTCTGCCTGTCAGTGTAGAGGCCACGGTAAGAGTCTTTGAGTCTATAAGTAGCTCAGAATTTCTTTCTTTTTCATTCATGCAGGGTGCGGCGTTTATGCCACTACATAGTCAGCCTGCGGTACTTTGAAATGTGTATCCTTGTGGTAATAGCCATGAGTAGCATTGCTCTGGCTGCAGAAGACCCAGTCCAGGCTAACGCCCCACGCAACGATGTAAGTTTATTCGCTCTCTGTGTTTCAGATTGAGTGGCTTCAAAATAAGGACAAATATTTGGAAACCAAAAGGCTGAATTCAAATGAATTTTTAAAGTAGAGTGGTGTTAGTTAGAGTGACTTATTTTTTAATACATTTTGGTGATGCTTCCTCAGTGTTAATTCAACTGATTTAAATGTGCTGTATAGGACATGCATAGTATTAGAATATTTCAGTCTGTGTAAAAACATATGGATTTTAAGAAAGAGATTCTGAATTTATTAATTTATTTTAAACAAAGTAAAAACTGCTTTTTTTAAAAGGTGCTGAAATATTTGGACTATGTCTTCACTGGTGTGTTCACATTTGAAATGGTAATTAAGGTGAGTTCTGGCTCAATTATGTTCCAATTATAGTTCTGAAGCAGAGTTAGTGGCAGGTGATTATTAACATGGTCTTACTGGAGTCATTTTAATAAATGTGCTGAGCTATATTTGCTCAAAATTGACATCACTCTCTGGTGTCACTTTCCCTTCAGTTGCAGTGTTTTTAGGTTGCTATCCTTCTCTATCACACAGATTCATGAATTAATTACAGGTCCAAGTCCATGGTGTATTATTCATATTTCAGAAAGGGTAAATGAGGCTCAATGGATTATAAGTTTACTAAAAATACTGTAACATTTATCATGGTGTAAGCTCCTTTTTCTGTGTGCTTCCCCAAGATGGTGGATCTAGGCTTGCTTTTACACCCTGGCTCCTACTTCAGGGACCTGTGGAATATTCTGGACTTCATTGTGGTCAGTGGAGCTCTGGTGGCATTTGCATTCTCGTAAGTGTAATTTTGATTTTTAAATAAGCATATTTCAAATATCATTAGACAGCTCAACATACTTGAAAAAGTATACTAACTATTCACTGTTCTCTCATCTTCTCATTGATGCTATATATAGTCAAAATGGAAATCTAAAATTCTCTGAACTATCTGAATACATTTGCACAGAGAAAAACCTCAATGGCCACACAGATGGAGCTATGCAATCTTTTGCATTGTTTCCTGCAGCCAGACCAGTGTCTCTTTGTTTACCGTAATTGTACAGTTCCCCAGTTGGAGGTTTGATGTGTGCTAAAATCCTCTCATTTATCACCAGGCTGCTGAGTGTAGCACAAAGTGCAGAGTAAGAGTTTCTCTGGCTCCTGCTTCTCCACTTCCCTTAGAGGTCAACTCTGCAGTTTGATTACCAGAACACAGTTTAATCTCCCTTGTTTTCTTCATTAGTGTGTGCACAAAAAAATGACAGCTTAAAGGTGAAGTTCATGATTTTAATCAACACTTTTTTAAAAATTCTGAGGATGCTTTCTCACCATTTGCTAGCTCTCCAGTCTGTTTCTAATGTGTTTATGAACCCCGGGTGTAAATTGTGAAAAAACAAAGATTCTTGTCCAGTATGCTAAGCTTTAGCTTAGGTATTGCACTCCTACTCCATAGGTGGGTAATATTGTTTTGGTATACGTAGGGCTGGGTAATTAATCAAAAACGAATCAAAATCGCTATGCGATATTGGTTATATTGATTATTTTTATTCTGCAATGTCCCCACTGTGTGTTGATGTACTGTCCCTTTAAAACCACGCTACCAAACTGTAATCACGTGATTCTACTCCTATCAGCCTAATCACTAAGGCCGACCAATCGACTCAAGCAGTATCAAAGAAAAACACAGCATCTGTGGTTTGGACATGCTGTGTTTGACTATAATTAAGACAACACTTAACAAAAAGAAGTCAAATGTAAACGCTGAGAAAAAAACGAGAGGAACAAGCACCCAGCAACATTAGAAAAAATCTCCTAAATTTAATACTGGAGAATATTTACAGTACAAGCCTCATCACTGAAATATTAGGGTCAAAAATACAAAAACAAAATAATAGTTCATTAATCGTAATCGTAGTAAAATGTAGAATTAATCATAATATTGATTTGAGCTCATATCGCGCAGCACGGGGGGAATGTCTCCAAATTCAGGAGACATTTAACTGCATTACCGAATGTGCTAAATGTGAATAAAAGCTTGACGAAAAGTTCAACTTGCGTACAAATAAATGTAATTTTTTACCTTCAAATATACTGCTCCACCATAAAGGCGTCGATCGTCTGAAAATAAACAAACAAGAGAGAACAGCATTTTCCTACAATTGAAGACATCCCCTTTAAGCTGCATGCAACTTTAAAAACAATGTAGTTGGCTGGTTATGAGGCACCAGGACTGGGGCTTAATGCAGCACATTAAAACTTTTGTGCAGATGATAATAATAATGATAATATTAATACTACTACTACTACTACTACTAATAGTAATAATAATAAGTTCAACTTACATAGCGCCTTTCCCAAACCCAAGGACACTTTACATAAAGGCGGGACAGAAAAAAATTAATAAAAAATTATGCATTAACTTTTGTATAAGAATAGCATCATTGTTCTGTTAAAATAAATGTAGCAAAACAGACTAATTATTTATACATTTAAAACAGAACATAAACCTTGAAACAGTATATTGTACTTTAATTATATATTGCAGATAGACCCTTTGGTCTGCTGAGACTTCAGAAAAGGCTTTGATGTCACTTTCTACCTCATGTCAGGACACTTTACTGAAGAGACATATAATAAAGAGCTCCTGAGCCGAGAAGCTGTGCTTTTTTTTCCGGGAACTGTACTGTCTCTCACTTCCCGTCTGTGTATGAGTTATTGCTGTGATGTCCTGTCAGAGACGTGGTGTTCACAGCGTGAGCAACCTTTTCTTCTCTCTCTCACTTTGCACTCTCCCTCTTTTCCTCTCTCTCCCACTGGAACCATGTGAAGGAGCTTCATGGGGTAATGCCTTAACACACTCTCTCTTTCTCTCTGTCTCCGTCTCTCTCGCTTTCTCTCTCTCTCTCTTTCCCTCTGTCTGCCTTATTGCCTGTCCATGTGTAAGTCTGACAATGCCATGTAGGTTCGGAGATGAAGGGAGATTTTCCCTGCGGTCTCTTCATAACATCGCCATACTGAATCAACAACTCTGTCTCATTCGTCCCTGTTTGCCCCACTGACTTCTCTTTCATTGCTTAACCCTTAGAGGTGGAGAGTTATTGCTTTTGCTACAGTGCTACACAGTGCAGCAATACTATTCGGTGCACAAAACCAACCAAAAAAATGACCACAATTTCACACCTGTTCATATCCATAGCCGTTCAAATGTTATCAGGCAATTATTATATATTAAGTGTAAATTTATTGACAACATTGTGCTTAATCCACTTTCAAGCATGTAGTCCTTTACATTTTCCTTTAAGGACAGGACAAGTTCAAATAAATGGACCTGGTTTATAATGCACTCATGCACTCACTCACTCACTCACTCACTGAATTATTAAATGTCATGCCCTATTATCTCTCAATTTGCTTTTGGTGCTTCATCAGATTGATGCTTCACACCACTGACAAACCTTGTTTTTGTTAATATCAGTGCTACCACATTGCTTTAATAATTTTGTTGTAACAATGCTTGTACAAGTTCAAAACGCTTACCTACAGACCCTCACTATTCAAATTAAATTAAATAATTGCATACTGATAAACATAATGCCTAACATAATTTACACTCCAGTCATTCAGTCATTATAATACAGTCATACAAGTTTAGAACTGCACTCAATTTTTTTATTTTCATAGGATCAATACAAAATTTAGATTCTGCAGTGTTGTCTGTTTTGACAATTGACCCGTGTTTGAGTGAGTGAGAAGATGTT
This sequence comes from Hoplias malabaricus, assembly GCF_029633855.1. NCBI lineage: Eukaryota > Metazoa > Chordata > Actinopteri > Characiformes > Erythrinidae > Hoplias > Hoplias malabaricus. The sequence goes on along the minus strand of NC_089820.1, from coordinate 14,977,331 downwards.
GTATTGCACTACATATTTACTATCAGTAGCAATAACTACAATTTCTAAGGGTTGAATCTACATCATTACAAAGGACATAACCAGCCTCTTTGCCTTGTTTCTCTATATAATCTAACAGTAATCTAATAGTAACATGAACATTAGCCTGATAATGCAGTGGAGAAGTTCCAGCTCATATCAATGCATGTGACTGTCAAACTGAATGTGATATGATAAATTATGTCCTATAACAGCCTCTCCTAGCCTCTATTCATAGTGCCATTCCTCAGTCTCTTTCACTAGACTTCTCCTTCATCTCCAGCATGAGGACGAATGAGAAAATCTCAGCATAAACACTAATGCATGTCATCATGCAGTTCACTGAGGAAATGTTGTCTGCTGCTCTGTAGGATTATAGGATATGATTCATTTTAGCCACTGACTTATGTGGCCTGAGTCTGCATAAACGTATGGAGTTAGGCTAAGAAGCAAAAATCCAATTCACATGACTCATGTTACTCTGAGGCGGAATCGTCAGCAACTTTTGCTTTGGGTTAATTAGACAGAAACATGGTAATTTGTTTCCAAGCAAGCTCATCAAGCCCCCTGTGGTTGAAAGCATTTACGGTGGTAATTATGCAGCTGGAATGAGAGGTTGTGCCTTGTTGGCGTCAGCATCCGTATTCAGAGGGAAAAACCAGAGATCGCATGAATTGGATTTTTCAGTGAACAGCTACAATGTGTTTCAGTTTGTTTTCTCTTTTCCATCGCGCTTGGGAAGCTACTAAAGAAAGGATAGCTGTGGTGTGAAACAGCTTCCTTTCTGTCAGCTCTCCTCTTTCAGTCCTACTTGTACAAACAACACCAAAAAAAGAACCTGTCACTGCTAAAACAAGGTGAACAAAAACTGATTCCAGCGTACAAGTGTTCAACCAGCCTACACAGTCTTTTTTTTCTTGGCTGTTTTAACTATATCATCTCAAACCTCCCTTGCTTTTTTGCCCTATCCCTTCAGGATTCTAGTTATCACAGTGATTATGTGTGTACTGTTGGGACAGCCTGTTTTGCTTAAAGGCACAATACCTGAGTAAAGCAAATACGCATTACTTTTTCCTCACCTTCAGTGTAGTCTGTCAGCCAGGACATGAGCTCCAAGCTATTATAACTAAGAAGTAATAGTCATATATCAGGAGTAAACTCTGCTTTTGCCCTGGGTCCAAATGCAGAGCCTATGGCACAAATATCACTTGCCTTAGAGATTTGCATTTGCTTGCTTCGTTCTTTGAAATAACCTATTTAATGTGAAATAATCACATTAGGTTCCATTAAATTGGATGTATTTTTTTTCCAGAATATATTAACTGTAACCACCATGAAAGCATATGTAATGTTGTGGTGACTATATTAAGTCCCCTGGTGTGTTTTCTGGCTCATTCTATAATTTAAGATTTTTAATAAAATAATGTGTATAATAAGCTGCATTACACTAGAATTGTAACACTGCATTACTTAATGAAAATAGATTCTAGACTTTCTTAGTTTAGCCTTAAACATTATAATATTAATTGAACTGGCTGACTGACTATATGGGAAAATGCCATTTATTTTCAGTTAGATATTCCTTTATAGTAGACAAATAAACCTTATATATCCAAGTACACTGTACAGGGCACTTAGCAAATGTCTAGCCATAGCATTTGATATTCTGTGAGCATTCGTAATGTTTTGACTTGTGTGTTTTGTTCATTCATTCATTAGAACGCATCAAAGTGTTAACAGGTGGGAAACCCCCCTACATTCTTACTTTATCTTTTTTTCAAGCATCCTTCTAACTCCCTCTTCTGACCTTGTTTACCTGGAGTTAAGGGATATTTTGTGTAAGCGGAGGGGCCTCTGCACTGACTGTTCTGATAGCTTTCAACAGAAACAGAAAATATTTAGAAATCCTGATAAGTGAATAAATACAAACCCCCGGGGGTAAAAAATGGAGTTCTGAGAAAGCTATCAGAAAGAACAGTGTGGTGTGATATGTGACATATTAGCTGTGAGTGTGTGGATTCTGTGGCGTGGATCAGGCCCCGGACAACCCAGTGAAAGCATGCTGGACAAATGTGCATCAGAGAGCATGGGGAAAGTGCATGAAAGTATAGACCCTGGACCAGGAGAGCAACTCTGCCATGATGCGAGTCTGTGTGTGACCACGCTGTTAAGTTCAGTGGAGTTTGATCATGGGGAACAATAGATTATCAGTAGATTGTTATTCTGTACTGTTGGTTCTGAGGGAACTGCAGTAAAAGCTATTTGCACGGTGGCGTGAACACAGTGCTGAACGTTTTAGGGTACATTTGAAGGATAGTGAAGGGATGGTGGTGAGCTTCAGTGTTTTGCTTCAATTTAGTTTTATTTTGGTACAGATGTGTTAGTTACAAATGGAAAAAGTATCCCATTAGAAATGATTAATTTCTTCTCTAAAAGTCACACACATCTCTAAACTGGAAAGTATAAGGTGAAACTTTCCAAACTTTATTTAGAAAGTAACAAATCAGAGAACAAGAATATAAACTGTAAAGCAATACACATCTTAGATACAGTGTTGTTAGTAGATAATTAATCACAGAAATATAACACATTAACATGTTGCCCTGAAGACTAGGGTATGACAGGTTGTTTTGTATAACACGTGAAAATATGATCTATAGTTGTATGTCACTTTATTTATAGTACAACCCAAATTCCAATAAAGTTTGGACATTATGTAAAGTAAAACCAGAATATGATGATTTGCAAATCATTTTCAACCTGTATTCAATTGAATACATTACAAAGACAAGGTATGTAAGGTTCAAATGGATAAACTTTTTTTTTTTTTTTAATATTCACTCATTTTGAATTTGAGACCTACAACACATTCTAGAAGATTTGGGACAGGGGCCTGTTTACCACTGTGTTACACTAGGCAGGCCAGTCTAGTACCCATTGTTGTAACACATGCAGAATGTGGCTTGGCATTGTCTTGCTGAAATAAGCAGGGACGTCCCTGAAAAAGACGTTGCTTGGATGGCAGCATATGTTGCTCCAAAACCTATATGTACCTTTCATCAAGTTGTCCATGCCATTGGCACTAACACACCCCCATACTATCAGAGATGCTGGTTGTTGAACTTTGCACTGATAACAATGCGGACAGTCCCTTTCCTCTTTGGCCCGGAGGACACAACGTCCATGATTTCCAAAAACAATTTGAAATGTGGACTCTTCAGACCACAGGACACTTTTTTCCACTTTGCGTCAGTCTATCTCAGATGAGCTCGAGCCCAGAGAAGCCAGCAGCTTTTATGGGTGTTGTTGATATATGGCTTTTGCTTTGCATTTTTTACCTCTGTCCCAACACTTTTGGAATGTGTTGCAGGCCTAAAATTCAAAATAAGTGAATATTTGCAAAAAACAATAAAGTTTATCTGTTTGAACATTAAATATCTTGTCTTTGTAGTGCATTCAATGGAATATAGGTTGAAAAGTGTTTGCAAATCATCGTATTCTGTTTTTATTTATGTTTTACACAACGTCCCATCTTCAATGGAATTGGGGTTATTAATGAACACATAGCACATGGCGAGGACATAAGTTCTGTGCATGGTAACACACAACTATTTTTTTCTGTGCTGAATTAGTTTTGCTGGATCCAGCCACATTACTGCAGCATTGAATAATACATTTCATGCACAATTATTAGTTAATTAGAAGTGATACTACACATATCAAACATTTTCATATAAACTGAAAATAAGGACTGTAGTATGTTAATAAAATATTAAAATTATTGTCAAGCATTCCTTGCAAACAAGCTACTTGTAACTTTTTCTCTGATGGATGCTAGAGCAAAATGTTTTGTGGTGTTAAATCGCTTTTAGTGACAGCAGACATTGAAGTATCTTTATGAACCTGTGCTGTATTCATAAAGCAATCCGCAGGCCTCCAGTTCTTGCAGTTGTATGATTTTGTTGTACATTCATAAAGTTGCTTTGATTTGATCCATCTCTCAGCATTGCTCATCAGGATCATTTAAGTCATCCTTGTAATTACTGAGTGACAGTGTCTGAATGAGATGTGATGTGTTGTTTTTTCTGTTTTATTGCTGCATTGGAAGACCTAAACGGTACCTGCACAACCCAGTAGTTTTTCAGATATTATGCTATAAGTTCCGTCTGAAGCTATGCATTGTTAAGAGAATGTGAAGAAACAGTTGCCACTTGGGTTGTGCCAGAACAGAAAAAATCTAAGATCTAATGTTGCAGCATCAGCTGGTTGGGATAGTGTTTGAATTTATCATCACTGTATATTATCAGAAATCCCAACATACAGGCCTATGTACTGAATGTCTAGTGCGTACTTGTAATGTCAAAATATTCAATCATTTTGTAATCCCTCAGAAATATGATATTGATGTCATTGCTACATTTTACATGCAGGACTTTGGTTCTGTGGACTTCTGTGGTTGTGTGGAATATATCTGGCCCCAGGTTGTTTATCTAAACATTGAACATTCAGTCATAGGCAGTGCTTGTGCATTGAATAAATCTCTAAAATGATGTTAGAGCCTTGTAATTTCATTGCAGATGTCCAGAGGCCATAGCATGGCTACATTTTGCAACAGGTGCAGCTTGGCTTCCATGCAGATAGAACCTTGAGGTCGTGTTGTGTCTGGCATTGCCAATATTCTCTCTATAAAATTGTTTTTATTTATTTATTTTTTGTTGGTTTGCTGTTTATGCTTAAAGGAGAATTCCATAAATATCTCAAAATTTCTGCATAATTCCGTCATTAAGGTATAAACGGATTCATTAAAAATGGTTTAATGCTTGCATCTTGCTAGTGAGTTATATTTTCTGTGATGACAGACACACATGATCATTTATACTTTCATTCAAAACATACCTTTCATGGCCATGCAGGATCTTACTGACATATGTAGTTTAAAACGGGAAAAACACAGATATGTGTGTCTCGATGGAATCAAAATAACCAGAGTACTTCTGAGCTTGATGTTTTGTTTAGATAGAAAATCAGAAAAAAAATGCATAATTTACAAATAAGTTTTAAAAGGTTTTTGTGTATTTTCCCGCTCTTTGTCATTTTATGGTAACTAGTACGCAGTATTAATAATGGTAATTGTTGTTTTGTTCAACAAATATAAGTAATATATGAAATAGTTGGTGTTTTGAGTTCCATCAAAGAAAAAGCACTGCAAAAAGACATGCGTCGATTTGTTCTCTCCTTGGGGATAATATTGTATCCAAAAGTATGTGTCTTTTGTTTTAGAAGACTTAAAAATGTTGATTTCTATGTTAGCGATTACGAACTTCACATATTAATTGTGAGTTAATTAATGTTAATTTAAATTTTCCTTAATGTTAAAAAACGCTTTAAAATGTATTTCTACACCTAATACATACAGGTTACATCAGGTTAATCTGAGTTTGTTTACATCTCAAAAATGTGAAAAATGCATGGAATTCTTCTTTAATATATTTTAAGCTAAACAACAGTAGTTCCCCACAAAGAAACATTTCCCTTTGGGTTAAGTTTCTTTTCAATGATTGGTTTGTTTAAACTTTAGAAAATCTGATGCACAGCAGTGTTTGTCTTAGCACATTTGTTATCTTTGCATGTTTGAATATTGAGGTAGGAATTCGGGGGGAAAACTTACTCTACAGGTAGGATTTCTAGTAGCTTAATTGATAACTGCTTTGCTTGCATGCACAGGGTTCTTTATAAACTCAACTAGCTCATGTAATGGTGGATTACATGATGTGAGGTGTGCAGTGGTGTGTTTTGTGCTACTAATCCATTGCTGGTTGGGTGTAATATACAGATATTGACTAATATTGCAGTATTTAAGATGTCTGACAGCGTGCATTATGTTTGTTTTAGTCCATGTAAATCATACACTGAGGAATATGTCATGAGGTAGCTGATATTTAATTATTTTCACTGTACATTTGCCATGCATAGTACGCACAGAACATGGACATATCTTGATTCACTTTACTGTGTTGTGTAGAAATAAGTCGGTTCAGTAAAATGCTTGCAATGAATTTGGATGTTTATTAAGATGACACATTATAGCTACAATAGCTTATAACACCTGGCATAAGCTTGTGTAATTGCGAATAGATATCACTGTAATTATATGCATAACATATTCTTATGTAATTATAATGATCATGTATTATATATATCATATAACACACTTTAAATATATTTGCAAACCATTATGAATCCAGGATTTATAAGCTTCCTGCTTAGAAACAAGCAGAGCTTCCATGGTTTACCTCAAGCACTAAGTGGAATAATTGAGCTCTTTGCTGTTCATTTGCATTTTGTAGAGGGACCAAAGGCAAAGACATTAGCACCATCAAATCACTCAGGGTGTTACGAGTCCTCCGGCCCCTGAAGACCATCAAGAGGTTACCAAAGCTAAAGGTACAGAAACTGATGTCCTGTGTCTAATAAAATTAGAAAAAGTGCTTTGGGTTTGTTAGGTTTTTGCTCTAGGGGCTTAATCAGCTGTCAAGGAGCCACATATTTGCATTACAGCAGATTACAATGTGTGTGTGCTTGTATCTTCCTCAGGCTGTATTCGACTGTGTGGTGAACTCTTTGAAGAATGTGTTGAACATCCTCATCGTTTACATCCTCTTCATGTTCATCTTTGCTGTAATTGCTGTGCAGCTTTTCAAGGGCAAGTTCTTCTACTGTACAGACGAGTCTAAAGGACTGGAGAAGGACTGCAGGTAGGGTCCGAGTCAGCCAGCACTGCTTGACTAGACACACCTTCCCCTGTAGACACACACTGGTATTGTACCAGGGCAGTGAAACCGCTTACGTCACTGGGCCACAATCAACCCTTAATAATAACAATGAAACAAATAACAATAATTCTGTATGATGATGGTAATAAATTAGAAATATAAACTAGTTAAATGAAAAGAATATTAAAAATTACGTGTCAGCGGCCATTAAAAACGTTCAATCAGGTCTTAATGAAGCAGAATGAGACTGTCTAAAGCGCTGTGGCCCCAAGGAAACCCACTCTGACACCTTTGTTTTAGAACAGTCAGAATGTATTCTATGGTATTTCTCCTTAGTGCAGTAAATTATGTAGTTGGACATGCTTGGATTATGAAGAACAAAGCAACCACGTGTATAGAAAATGATAATGAATAATGAAGTAACATATTGCACACTGTTATTTCCTGTGTTTTTTCAGAGGGCAGTTCCTGGACTATGATAAAGATGAAGTGTCAGCTCAGCCCAGGTTGTGGAAGAAGTATGAGTTCCACTATGACAATGTTCTGTGGGCTTTCCTCACTCTCTTCACCGTGTCCACAGGAGAGGGCTGGCCGACGTAAGTCAACACACACACATGCGCACGCACGCACACAAATAATTAATCAACAATATATTTTCCTTTAGAAAGTCACAAAACAAAATCCCTTTCCTTAGACAGTATCATTGTCCACGGCAATTATTCATTTGTAGCTTTGTATGCCCATGTATATTCATTTGCTTTGTGTGTTTTTGAGAGGATTAAAAGCCTGTAAAGGCTTTTGTCCTCTTTAAATGTCTCCTTTGGCCCCACTGCCATGTGGTCCCCTCTGATCTCTTTTCAAAGGTGTGTGTCAGTTTGAAATATTGCCCTTCAAGTCTTTTTTAAGCAAAACGGCACCATCTGACCAATATACGACTCTGTTCTGCATGTACTGTGTAAGCCATGTAATTTCCTTGACTTATGTCTAATTTAAATGAGGTTCATATGTTTGATGGTCAGCAAACTCAAAAGGGTTGTCAGTAGCTTCTCTGTCTTGTTTTGTCATTTCTACACTCTGGTCTTAATGAAAGCATGAAATTAAGTAGGCCATTACATAATACACTGATGCCTGCTATGTAAAAAAAAAACAAAAAACAAAAGATGAACTGATAGCCCAAGCAAAAAGTACAATATGTTCCTCAGAGCTAAAAGGGGTTAACATGTTTTACTTATTTTGGCTGTTTTATTATTACTGTGTTAAAACTTGTTAACAGGCATGAGATGAATGTCATTAATTAATCTCATGGCTATTAGAAGTGCCAGAGAAATATAATGGGGAGTTCAAGGCTGTGGAAGTCAATAATGATTACTAAAAATGGTAATTTTAATGCAAGTGGTCTGAATATTCTCCAGTGAGATGCTCATACTGAGGTTTTTTTTCAGGGTTCTGAAGCACTCTGTGGATGCTACATTTGAAGACCAGGGTCCCAGTCCAGGCTACCGTATTGAAATGTCCATTTTCTATGTGGTTTACTTCGTCGTCTTCCCCTTCTTCTTTGTCAACATATTTGTGGCCTTGATCATCATCACATTCCAGGAGCAGGGGGATAAGGCATTGTCTGAGTGTAGTCTGGAAAAAAATGAGGTAGGACCAACAGGTGAACCCTGGGGCACCTCATATTTTGTCAGCAATGGAAATATATGATCACTATAATTGCTTTAACCAAAGACATCTGGTACATTTGATACATATCACTAAGACATATAAAAGGTAATTTCACAGTATGTCTTTCAAAATATAACATTATGTAGCTCGGTATTTTAATTTGTAAAGTAAATTTACTCTTAATGCTCCATGTGTGCTTGTACTCTGCACTCTTAAAAATAAAGGTGCTACAAAGGGTTCTTAGAGTAATGCAATAGAAGAACTTTTGTTTCCATAAAGAACCATGTTTGTTTTAGAGATGTGTGACTGTGAGGAACATTTTAAAGGTTTAAAAAACCATCACTCAATCTTAAAGTTCTTTACCCCTTTAAACGTTTTAACTATGGTATCGCTTACAGAACCTTTTGTAGCGCATATATTTTTAACAGTGTGTGTTTAATTGTTTAATTATTACACAAACCTGATATAGCTCCTTTACTTATAGCAGCTATGAGGCAGGACCATGATGCAATGAGTACAGCACTCAAAATAGAATTGCAGATAAAACATAAGAAAAACACAGGGACACATTTATTAATTACCATTATTCAATCAATACGATGCCCATTGTCTATCCAATATATTACTGAAAATATTACTAATCAAGACCATTAGCAAGTACAGGTCCTGATTTTGGATGATTCTTTTAGATTATTTTTTTGGGATGATTCACATACGCCACTCCATCTCATTCTAAAGTTATTAAATGTAGATCCATCACTGCAGAGCATGCAGTTCCACTGCTCCGCACCCCAATGCCAGAGGAATTTATATCCCTCTAGCTAAGACTTGTCATTGAGCATGATGATTTTATGCTCATGTGCAGCTAGTATATCTTGTCGAGTTTTATTTCAAAACTATTCTGTGCAGAGGCACATGAATAATTGAACATCTTTGTTCACTGCTTTTCTTCACAGGCACCGTAAGACATGTTAAACTGTCCTTCATCTGCAGTTATTTAGAACTATGTTTTACTTCATGTGTCACTCCACTGTGCTTCACAGTGCAATAGAGTAACCAACTTTATGCAAAATACATTTGTGAGGCTGTTTTCTTGCCCTATTAGTATGCAAAAAGAATGTTATTTTAATAATTCAAAATAGTCATTTTCCTCTTCATATCATCATTCCTGTGCCAGTAGCACTTCCTTAGTATGCCTTGCATGAATTGCAGTTATACAGTAGGCTTACTACATTAAGATAACAGTGCATCCATGAATAAAACTGTATGAAATATCTTTCAGTCTACCTCTGGCATTAGAGAAATTTAATGAAAAAAAGGGATGAAAATGTAAAGAGCTGTGGCTCAGCCAAGCTCAATCAGTGCACTGGGTTGTCTCTCTCTGTCTCTCTAGGCCATGCTAGGAAGCAAAACCCCTAGGTGGTTGCTGCACTTTGTATGGTAATTTTCATTAAGCTGCCGATGGCTTTGCCTCCTAATCGGTTTTGACTTGGAGAGAGGGGGAATGTGCTTCCAAAAAGCCTCTTACCAAATGCCACTATCCAAAACTACAGTTCAGAAGTCACCAGCTTAATCATTATATTTAATTAAAAACTCAAGTGTGTTGGAGGTAGTGTTTCTGATCTGTTATGTGAATGAGTTCCATGTTTGCGCCCTAATTTCTCAGAGAGCCTGTATTGACTTCGCCATCAATGCCAAGCCACTGACACGTTACATGCCCCAGAACCAGCAGTCCTTCCAGTACAGGATGTGGAAATTTGTTGTGTCACCGCCTTTCGAGTACTCCATCATGGCCATGATCGCCCTGAACACTGTGGTCCTCATGATGAAGGTCAGGAATCAACTATTTGTCTGTTTGGTTGGTTTATTTATACTTTTTTGGCAACAGTTTGCAGTATTCAACAATATACTCACCATCATCCTCATCTTCTTTGCCACTCAACAATATGCTGTTAAATATAAAAAAAAATTAAATCAGTCATCTTGTTAAGTGATAATTCTTTACGTTATTAAGCAGTTGATATGTCAGAGATTCTGTACCTAACCTATTTTAAACCTAAACTTGTTTCTTCAAGTACACTCAAACCGTTTGATTGTTCATCTGATTGGAGAAGAGTTAGGTTTAGGGGTTGTTTTTTAATAGTTTGGGATTATGATTGGGGTCAGGTTTAGGTGAGCTCCTGTGAGAAATCTGAGATTTTTTTTTTCTTGTCCAATAGTTCCATGGTGCTCCAGATTTTTATGATGCAATGCTGAAGTATCTCAACATTGTTTTTACTGCCCTTTTCTCATTGGAGTGTGTTCTCAAGATCATTGCTTTTGGTCCTTTGGTAAGTATCCACTTCTCATACCATGAATACTTTAATCTGGGTATACCCTGAGGATCCAAAAATGGCCCCTCAGGCTACTATAAGCTTTCAGTAGAAGTGCATCCTTGGAGTGTTAGACGGTCTTTCGGCTTGTGTGTGAGTGATCTCGCTAATCCTCTTCGTTCCAGAATTACCTGAAGGATGCCTGGAACGTGTTTGACTTTGTGACAGTGCTGGGGAGCATTACTGATATTCTGGTCTCTGAAATGAAAGTAAGTGGAATGTAATGAGTATCCAGCATTAACATCATTACAGTGAGTTTTGGACTTGGTGTAATAACTTCAACGAAGTTAAGGGGGGATGAAGAGGGATAAAGAAATAGGAATAGCCTTATGATCAAACTGGCTAAGCTCCTAGTGCTAAACACTCCTCTCAAAACTGAAGCACTCAGATCAGGTCAAAAAATAACTGAAGAATTTGGATTGTTTTATTATTCAAATATTTCATCCTTAAATGTTATTAATTGACTTTTATAGTATATTCAGTTCAGTAGTAATCAATCCATGAGAAACTAAAATTCTCAAAGAGATATCCTGTAGCATCTGATAAAAAGCACAGCTTTTCTGATCAGTGAAACCTAGGATCTTCCTTTCTAATGATGCAGCTGGCATGTGATTTTGGGGTGGATAATTTTTTTTAGTTGCTGAACTTTGTTGGAAGCTGATATTACTTTAATAGCAGAGATTGTCTTTAAATCTTCACCACAATCACAACAGGGACATCAAGTTAAATAGCAAATTGGTTACATTATTATCAGCCTATAGATCATTGGTTGGGCTAGGAGTCAGGAATGATTGACACCACAGAAAATCCCAAAGTTAGTTTGATGTGCTTTCGTAATGCACACAGGGCACTGTTGCCAGAGAACTCTCACAAATGAAAACATGAAAATAAATTAATTCTGTCAAACACTAGCATATTTAAATGAATTAAAGGTTTAGGCTGGAATGCACCTTTATAGTAGTAAATACATACCCAGAAATGTATGTTGTATAATTTATTATTCAGAGCAATTAACAGTGTAATTGTTTGTCCTAATGTCCACTGTCAACTAGTGTTACTAATATGTCTGTAATGTAACATTTCTGTTGTGATGGCTGCTCATGTTTTCCTGTTTTTCTCTTGGGTCTCTTGGTTCTCTTCTGTCTCTCTCTCTCTCTCTCTCTCTCTCTCTCTCTCTCTCTCTCTCTCTCTCTCTCTCTCTCGCTCGCTTGCTCTCTCTCTCGCTCGCTCTATCACATTATCTCTCTCTCGCTCACTCTCTCTATCACATTATCTCTCTCTATCACATTATCTCTCTCTCTCTCTCACTCACTCTATCACATTATCTTTCTCTCTCTCTCTCTCTCTCTCTCTCTCTCTGTCTCTCTGTCTCTCTGTTTCTCACTCTCTCCCCTGCTTGATCTTCTTGTTCATTGTTCTCACTCCATCTTGGCTGCCATGATATTTGCTCTTCATTTATAGACAACGGTGAGTGACATGTCTTCTTGTGCCAGTGAATATACATTTTCCTTCTTAAATATGACCAGTTATGTATTATGGATGTTTTGAGAGTATCAGCTGTTACTGTGTCATGATGGAAACAAGATAGTGAAGCAACAAGATAGTGAACATAAGATCATGATTAAACCTATATCTATATCACCTAAACTAAACCTATATCACTTGGAAAACAAGTCAAATAAACCCTGAAAATCTGACTTTTAACAACAATAGCTGCCACATTGGATAGCTTTCGAGCATAAGAAACTCCAACCAAAGCATCTTATTGCTTTTAAAATCACTTGATTGGTCATCACTACCAACATCTTAATTCTCTAATCTTAGACATTTATTGAGTGGGATAAAGACTATGGGGAGATGTCAACTAAATAAATGAATAAATGAATTAAGTATTAAATAAAGACATTTTTTCTCACAGGACCGTCTGATAAACCTGAGCTTCCTGAGGCTCTTCCGGGCGGCTCGCCTCATCAAGCTGCTTCGGCAGGGATACACCATACGCATCCTGCTCTGGACTTTTGTTCAGTCCTTCAAGGTGCTGAGACAATTTCTCAGTTGAGCACTTGTCTGTAAACATATATTGACATGTACACTGTGCTCAGAATTTTGCAAACAATGCTGATAACGATATGGTTTAATCTCTTTTCAGGCTCTGCCTTATGTTTGCCTTCTAATCGCTATGCTGTTCTTCATCTATGCCATCATAGGAATGCAGGTCAGTGCCCTAATGGAGAAATACATGGCCATTCAGAGTTTTGCCAGAATATTTTTATTATGTAGATTTAAATAATATAGTCCTCCAGATTGTATGAGACACCAAACTTTATTTATTTTTACTCAATAAAGCTATTTACAATAATGTTCTGTCCAGACATTCCTTGATATTGGGCATTCTGGATAACAATTTTATTCTTAATTAATTAACTTAACTTAATTCAGCTTAATACAACATTCTTTGTCTCTTTAGAACTATGAACAGCTCTGTTTTTGCTTTCTAGAATCACCAGCTACATGGGTTTTATAGTACTGATTATTTCAAACTGTGATTTCAATCATTTGATCAGTACAAGAGTGTGGTGCACTAAATGGAGCAATGATACTTTTCTTATTATTAGCAATTGTATTGACTGTGCAGGTGTTTGGAAACATTGAGCTGAATGAGGACACTGCCATCAACCACCACAACAATTTCCGCACCTTCCTCCAGGCTCTTATGCTACTCTTCAGGTAAACCCACAGCTAGGATACACCTCTCATGCTTCAGCCTGTGCCCTCCTACCAAACATATGCTTAAACCAGGCCAATTTGTTTTGAGGGGCACCTCACTAGTTATGACATGGTGTTCATTATGGATATAGGATGAATATATTAGGATTTCATAACAGCTGACCTCTATGTATATTTATAAAGGCTTATTCTAACTAGCAACCCTTGTTATAAAAGCTGCATTAGTCCTTTCACATGCTAAACTTTTATGAAGTTTAATGCGTGTTGGTATAAGCCTATATAAAAGATTGAGTATATGTCAGTTGGAAACTAAGGCTTATATAGATGCCACATAGCTTGAAGAACACTGGCCTACGATATTGGTATTTTAACTATAATGGGTCTACAATTAGGGACGGTTGTATGAAGGTTCTACTCCTTCCAATCTAACTTCCTTTTAATGTCCATCTCTACCTTCTGTTTCATTTGATGAAGTTTCTGTGTCCCTATCACACTATACCCCTGCTCACCAAATCCAAAGAGTTCTCCTCCTCCTGCAGTCATACAATATATTCTCTGCAGTGAAAAGTCAATGCCATGGTTTAAACTTGCTTAAAGCAGTGACTCATGGTGACTACGATAGGGCACTTTCACTGCACCAGTACTTATTTCAGAAGTTTAATGAGTTTGTATTATTCACTCTGTCCTAACTTTATCCAGTGTCTGGCTTCAGGCCAGTGAAAACCTTACAGAAGAGAAGAAGTATGTGCATAAAGCTACTCTTGAATTAAAAAGATATTTCATTTATCCCTCTACATCCCCCCTAGCTTCTACATCTCGAGTTACTGAATAACTTGCTCTAAACTGAACTGAATTATCCTCATGTCTTTTCAACACTCTGTATTTATATAGATGTCAATTCGTTTTTGCAGGGAAGAATATTCTTGTTTCTTCAGAAGCTTGGAAAAAGTTTACAGACAAGTGTAGATATATTGTTGATGATGGTTGCTAATGGGGCAGGGGCAACAAACATTTAGCTCTCTTTCTCTCTCGCTGTTTTTCTTTATCTCTCTCTCACTCTCACTCACACACATACACACATGGTCTCTTGGTGAGCTGTTAATTGGCTGTGCAGACTGGGGGTTCATGTGTGTCCTCGCAATTTGTTGAGCTCTGCTATGCCCCCTGGACAGGACATTAGCATTGTGATACATGACAGTGTGTGATTGTGTGTATGTGTGTGTCAGCCCCAGCACAGCCTTTGTTCTGTACTTATCTCAGATGTGTTTACACTTGCTCGCTTGAGGCACGCTGTGTTAAATACCACTCTCTCACTCTGTCTTTCCCTATAGCAGCCCTCCCTTTCCCCTCTTCCCTCTTCCCTACTCTTGCCTCCAGTGCAGTTGAAAATGCAGTTTGAAGTGCCACCTGGAGGATCCGGGCTGCTGATCCCACAGAAAGCCTTTAGATTTCCATATTTTAATTAACCCCAGATTCACCCACTCCCTGCCAGTGTGTGGGCTCAGTGCCAATTGCAGGGCACCCAGCTCTTTGCTAAAGGAGCCAGCAACTAATTTGGGGTTTTATAAGGCAAACCAAACCACAACTTGTGTGAATTGGTGCTTTTACCTCAGTCCAGACAAGTGTCTGTTCTATGCGAAAGAATTAGAGAAATCACATTGGTGGTGGGGTGTTAATATAAACTCTCAAAATGTATTGCCTATGCCCACAATAAGTGCACATTAAAGTTGCTGAGTATCATCATTATTGGGGAACATCTACAAAGTTTTGGACAAGTAGTGTTACATCTGTAAAATAATAATAATAATAATAAAACATGGCTTCAAAGCTCCAATGAACAGCTGTAGACCCAGCATTTACTTTGTGTGGAAAATTGTGTGGCCAATTTTTTGGCCTGGCTACGTGCAGCATCTTAAATGAGAAACTAAATGTATCATTAAAAATGCTGCATGTATAACCCTGTGCAGTTGTATATTAATATGCATAAGTACTGATGTATTTATGATGTGTGGGTGGCTCAGGAGTGCTACAGGGGAAGCCTGGCATGAGATCATGCTGTCCTGCCTGAGTCGGCGTGTGTGTGATGAACGCTCAGGAACCCTGGGAAATGAATGTGGCAGCGACTTTGCCTACTTCTACTTCGTCTCCTTCATCTTTCTCTGCTCATTCCTGGTTAGTGCTCTATTCATATATTTATTATATTTCTTTAATTGTCTGGAGAGAATTGGAATGAACAAAACCAAGACAAAAATAAATGTCATAATATTTACATTTAAGGCATTAGGCAGATGCTCTTATCTTACAAAAGTGCTTCACTGTTTCTACAAAAAAATATCCTTAGCTACAGGGGTTGGACAATGAAACTGAAACACCTGGTGTTAGACCACAATAATTTATTAGTATGGTGTAGGGCCTCCACAGTGGTCAAAGGGATTTTAAGCCATTCTTCTTGCAGGATAGTGGCCAGGTCACTACGCGATGCCTGTGGAGGAAAACGTTTCCTGACTCGCTCCTCCAAAACACCCCAAAGTGGCTCAATAATATTTAGATCTGGTGACTGTGCAGGCCATGGGAGATGTTCAACTTCACTTTCATGTTCATTAAACCAATCTTTCACCAGTCTTGCTGTGTGTATTGGTGTATTGTCGTCCTGATACACGGCACCGCCTTCAGGACACAATGTTTGAACCATTGGATGCACATGGTCTTACTGGTGCAATTTGCAATTAATGAAGATTGGCCACCAGGCTGAAACCTCCCACACTGAAATGACTGGTGTTTCATTTTCATTGTCTAACCCCTGTATATTTTTATAGGCTTAAAATGATACCTCAAGAATAGTTGCTACCAAATACAAAAGTCAGTATGGACCCCTAGATAAACAGTGCTCACATAGTACATTTAGCCAGAAAGTCAAATCATGTAAGACATGAGTATAATCTTATGATTTTAATATGTGCAAGATAAGTGCTAATGTATGTACTCTTGAAAGGGATTGGTCTTCAGTTCGGCGTGCAATTTTTCAGACACCCAGGGGAAGTTGATTCCACCATGTAGATGCCAGGACAAAATGGATTCTGTCTTCCAAGCATCTTGAAGGATGGTGGGTCAAGTCGAGCCATACTTGAATCTTGAAGGACTCTTGGTACAGATCAAGTTTTGACCATTAGCATAAAGTATAAGAGAGCAGTGTCAGCATCACAGTTTTGAATCTGGTACAGGAAGCCAGTGAAGAGAATACAGCAGTGGAGAAATATTGAAATCGTGTTGCTATATCCTTGATCAGTTGCAAAGGCCTGATGGTACACATATGAAGCCAAGGAGGAAGGTAGTAGCAGCAGTCACGACTTGGAATAGCAAAAGACCTCTCTAGAGCCATAAGGTTGAGGTCTTCAGATTGTAAAAGAGAAATCTGCATGACTGAGTCAGGTTTGCAACATGAGTCAAGGACAATAACTGGTCATCCATTAGTACACCAAGGCTTCATGCTTCTGCAGATGAAATGTTCAGTGACTTCATGGTGAATACCTGTGGAGATTCAAGCTGAAACCTGGAAAGAAAAGAGTTTAATGTTTTCAGCATAGCAGTGGTAAGAAAACCCATCAGAGGATATTACTTCAAAAAGAGACCGAGAAAAGACAAATGTAAAGCATCAAGCCTTGTGGGATGATAGTGGAGGGCCTGAATGGAACAGACATGGCCCCCATGTTAACTGGTTAGACAGCGCCTCGAATTACAAAGCAAACCACTGCTGTGCAAAGCCTGTGAGAACTGGTGAGGATGGACAGGAGGATTTTGTGGTGTGTACCAAAGGCTTTATGTAGAGAGGTCAAGTAGAATATGGAATGATGACCGTTAGGGTGACCTCTTCATGGAGCTTCTCTGTAGAGGTGCCAGTCTGGATCTGCATGAAAGAGCAGTTCCTACCTCCAATGTTTTTTCTGTTTCTTCTTTCTGCAGATGCTGAACCTGTTTGTGGCTGTGATCATGGATAATTTTGAGTATTTGACACGGGACTCTTCCATCCTGGGTCCGCACCACCTGGACGAGTTCATACGAGTTTGGGCTGAGTACGATCCTGCTGCTTGGTATGTTTCATCTTTTAATCCCAATCCAGATAGTTCAGATCATTTTCTGATTCTCTGAATTACCCTGTAACATATTCTAGACTCTGTACTGAAAGCCAGGTCTATCCTTGTGGGCTGAAAAGCATCTATTAATCTCAGGTTAGGGCTTTTACATTTATTTAAGCAATGTTTCTTTCCTCTCCTTTGTTCCCTGAGATAATGTGTGAAGGAACTGTTTCCCTCTTTGAGTATCTGTAGGTACCCTGCTCTTGCCCTGCACAACTGGATGCCTATGGGATCGAAAAAGCATTCCCCATATGTGTCTAATCAAGTCCACTGCTTAATGCTAATGTACTTTCCAAGCTGTCCTTATACGTGTGTCATGTCTTGCTTGTTTTCTCCGCAGCGGACGGATTTCCTATAAGGATATGTACAATTTGTTGCGCATTATCTCGCCCCCTCTTGGCTTAGGGAAGAACTGCCCTAATAGGGTAGCATACAAGGTTTGCAACCCCAGAAACTTCCTCCACTTTTGTGGGCTCTGAGCGCCACTGCCCAGAGACCCAAACTGAATGGCTGTGCACTAAATGACTTGCCTATACACAAGCACTTGCCTTTTCCAGACTTGACTGGCTTATGGATAATGACGCTGATTGTGAAACAAAGCTTTCAAAGCCACAAAAGCCCCATTTTATTGATAATGCATGATGTACGTACACTGATTTCATTTTGAGCTAATATTCTATCTTAGTGTATATTACTTTGTACAATCAATATCAAGCTGTTATGTTATATAACATTTATCTTTATACCTATGTATTATGAAGTTAAAGCTAATAACACAGAGCTGTAACAGGAAACCCAGGTGTGCTAAGTGTGAAGTTGATACTAATTTGTTTTAAAGAAAAAGCTGGGCATTGAAACCTTTGTTTCCAAGCACTTGAAAGAGGAAACCCTACCTGATGTCTCTTAGCATGCAAAAGCAGACATCCTCCAAACAATGCAGCCATTCTGTCACCATCCACACCATGTGTGCACCTCACTCTGCTCCATTCCATCTCTTCCATTAGGGATCAACTCCTCTCCCCTCAGACCTCTGACCTTTTAGGATCCATCTTTGACCCAGCCCGGGCAAGGATGGCATCCCTGTCCATGACACTCTTGGAAATCTAAATAACACAGATTTCTGTTTTTTGTTGTTTGTTTGTTTGTTTCTTGGTTTGTTTTTTGGATTTCTCTTCTTCATTTTGTCCTTTTTCTTTCTTAAAAATTTCATTTCCTCCCCTTTGTTCCTCTTCCCGTCTCTCTAACTCCCCATCCTTGTCTTATATTTTGGGTTTTTTGCTTTCTCTACACTGTGAAGTGGCCGTATCAAGTACCGCGATATGTATGAGATGCTGCTCCACATGTCCCCACCTTTAGGTTTGGGAAAGAAATGTCCACCACGAATCGCCTACAAGGTAGCCCCGACTCCACCCGACCAACTCCCCTCCCCACACCCCTTCTGCTCGCCCTGTCTTCCCATTGGCTTATCCTCCAGCCAATCTCTGTGCTCTGCAATGTTTCCTGCCCCTTGTTTCCTTGTTTTTTTTTTTTTTTCTCTTTATTTTCTTTTGCCCGCTCTCCGGTCTTTCTGGTGTGGCCCCTCGCCCTCCTCTTCCTTTTCTTGGGACCACAGTGCCCCCTTTCCACTGCCCGTATCATCGAAAGATGATGATAATGTAACGGTTTAAGGCTAACTCAATTTTGCAATGTCTGAGAGAATTCTAAGCCCCATACTTGGTCTGTTTTGCTTTTCAAAGCTGTCACCTTTCACATTAATTCCAATACGTCTTTACACTGCATTGTTTGTGCACGATCTATAACCAGCTCAAATCCAAACAATTCTGAATACCAGTCCATTTACATAATGCATTGGATGATGATTTTCTTTTTCTTTTTTTTTTTCTAAAAATGAATCAATTCTAATCATCCCCCTCACAAAGATGTGCCTTATTGGTGTTTGATTGCAGTTGGTTGAGCCATTCCAGACAATATATATTTTGTAGGTATGGTCTTTTTTAAGTGGCCCCACATTTAGCTTTTAGCCAACTTGCCATTTATTATTAACCTGTTAGCCTAGACTAAAGTTGTGCCCCTAACTGCTGTTCCCTTCCATACTTCCTTGTTGTGGAGCAGTGCACATGTTTGTTGCCTGTGTTGCTTTGGACCATGAGAGCTTTCCTCTCTCTCTCTCTCTCTCTCTCTCTCTCTCTCTCTCTCTCTCTCTCTCTTCTCTCTCTCTCTCTCTCTCTCTCTCTCTCTCTCTCTCTCTCTCTCTCTTTCTCTCTCACTGCGTGTGTCTTTTTCCTCCCTCTCTTGTGCGTGCTCTCAGTCTCCCATCCTCCATGTCCTCTGCTCTCTGTTCTCTCTTCTCTCTGTTGTTTGTTCCGCACTCTTTTCCTCCCGCTGAGTGTGCGAGCGTTTGGCTGTGTGCATCAGTCCCTTCCTTCTCTCCATCCTGACTTTTTTTTCTTTTATTTTAATCTCTGCTCTGCTACTGCAAGTGAATGTATGCTCTTTTAGTTCAGGGAGCTCAACTCTTCACAGCCTGCCCTACTAACACCATACAGCACGCTGCCCAGTAACACAACACAGATCATAGATTGAAATGATCTTACTAACACAACAGTGATTACATGCAGTAGTTTATTAATAAATAGAGCCCGGCCGATATATTGTACACATAATAATTGTTCAACCATAACTTATTACAACTATAACTATAACTATTACAACAACCGTAATAGGAGGATAAAGGTTATTGAAACAAAACCAGCACAACTGAATTCTGGGAAGCCCACGGCTCGGTGCCACAATATTTAGAATAATACTAATATATCTTCATTTTTAATTACTTTTCAGTTTAGTTACAAGATTATGTGGTGTTTATTTTAGACAGGAAATATAAAGTATAAAAAGTTTTTATAAAGTATAAACATGGACTCAAATACCATCGCTGTCCAAAGCAAAACATGTATCTCTATTTTAGACAATTTTTAGTTCTCTAAAATCATTTGAACACAGCAGCTCTTTTTCAAACTTTGTACAAATTTCATGATGAATGGACCAATAGAAATGGTCCAAAATTGCTTGCATTTAAATCTTTTACATTGACCCCTATTGAAAGTTTTTTCCTTCTCCTGTAAAGTTACAATTATGATACATTTTTTTGACATCGATGGTATAAGAACAATGCATATATATGTATACTGAGTACATGGATCCACTCAGATATGTTCATTTAAGGAATGCTAGAGCAGTCATTTTTGCATTTTTGAAGGAAATCTTGAAAATTTATCTGACAAATGACAATCACAGAAACCAAAACAACTTTATCTAACTGTATCTACTGAAGTTTGTATAAAGTTACACTAGTTAAGATTTGTGGATTTTTTGGTATTTTTTATTTTCTTTTTTTTTTTGCTTCTGGGGCTCCCACTAGTGGTGGTGGTTTCCTACCCTCGTCCAACAGTTAGTTTCTGTGATGCTGTGCCTGGAGTAGCAATAACAGGGGCTCTATTCTCCTTATTACAGCTCAGTGGAGCATCACAATGATTTTGAAGATAAAAATATAATGTAGTGTTCCCTTATTTTTTTATTATTACATTATATCGCTCAGTCTTTATATTTTATATAAATATATATATTTATTTTTATATTGGTCGGGCCCTGTTAGAAAACATCTGGATCAATTTTGATTTCTCAGAACCATAAAAGACACAGAATATATTATAAACTACAGTTATTGTGGACCTACCACAAATCCTAGTAGCACATGATGAGTGGATGGCAGAGTGGAGCTCCTGTGACTTGTTGAGGCACCTCATGGTTATGTGTACATGCTTCTCTCCACTCTCCTGTCAGTGTCAGTCTCTCACCGATGCACTTTGGTTGCAGACCGTAGCGTATAGAAGTGAATGTGACTGTTTGAAAACTGTTATGTCTCTGTAGTTGTACACTGTATTTGGACAAAACATTTTGTGTGCTTTAGACAGAGTATGTCCACCTTCATAAATGATAAAATGCAAATAACCGAAAGCTGCAACGATGTCTCAAAAATTCAACAAAGTAACACTGTTGAGACTCTCGTAAGCACACAAACAGTTTTGGCCAGAGATGTCTTGCTGGTTTGGGTTGTTATTTTTTTGAAGTGACCACAGAGTGCCTTTGAGTTTCTAATGGCGCTACTGACTCCCTCCAGCGTTTGGTGAAAATGAACATGCCTATTGCTGATGACAACTCTGTGCACTTCACCTCCACACTCATGGCCCTGATACGCACAGCCCTGGAGATCAAACTCGCATCAGGTCAGTCACATAACCTTCTTACTGTGAAAGCATCTACTTTACTTAGTGCAATAACATCTTCTTCAGACTGGGTTAGCTGTAAAAGGGGTGGAGTGATAATGTAATTTTACCACAGGGGATCAGCAGTATTTATTGTTGCATAGGATATGGAATCTCAGTATAAATTATGGTATATTATAACATACACACTGAACAATCACTGGATTAGGAACACCTACCTTGTATCTCCATTCATTGTCCATATTATGAGCTCCACTCCGGTTTGTGTTGGTCATCCTCTAGTCCATCATCAGTGGGCACAGGACGATGTTGGCTTGATATTTATAAAAACTTAAAAAATCCAACTCCCAAATCATAACTGCTCTGTTTGGGTCCTGACCATTGAAGAGCAGGGTATAATCATCAATTATCAACTTGAAAAAATGCTGTAGTATCCTCCATCACAAAACACAACTTTCCAGAAGCTGTATGAATACTGTTATCCTCCATTGGTTTTCTAGTCCTGACAAACTCACATTAACTCAGTAAAAAGTTTGATAATTGTTTGTATGCAATGTTTTAAAGCAGGGAAAACACTAGAGCATTTGGAGTAGAGGAATGCCAGGGTTCCAGATGATGAACTGAATTCATGAACAAGCCCCACTCATATTTAACCATTAGCTGTGACCCTAAGTTGTGAAATGTGGAGACATACGCTGACTTCATTTTTGTTCCCTTCATTGAGTGTTAGTGGTGTGATATGGTGCCATGTGTCCCATCAGGACTCATTAAATTTCTGAGTGTGTGTGTGTGTGTGTGTGTGCGCGCACGCATGTGTGTCTGTATAAATCACAGAGGACTACCAGATGGCTGCCGGATGGCTTTCTGAAGCTTCACTGCCCAGTCTCTTTCATTCTCTCTGAGGAAAACCTGATTGTCCATTAAAAATTCTGAAGTTCGAATAGAAATGGGAAGATAAGGGAAAATGTGGCAAAAGTGAATAGTAGAAACTAGGGCCAGAGTGTTACTGCATTCTTTTTTTGGCTCCAAACTGTGATTGTTTTGTTTTTTGATGTTGCTGATGTTGGCTGTTCACTGCAGGGATGGTGGCCCAGCGTCTGTGTGACGCTGAGCTGAAAAAGGAGCTGGCCACTGTCTGGCCAAACCTGTCCCAGAAGACCATGGACCTGCTTGTGACACCCCACAAACGTAGGCACTTCAGTTAACTAACATCATATACAATGATAATAATTAAGTCAGTGAAGTTAAATGACCTGAACTCAGATCCCCAATTAGGGCTTTCACTGACATCTAGTGGTCGGCAGCAGATTCAGTTACAAATGCCCCAGCATTCAGTCAAAACATTTATGAAGTGTGTAGTAACAGTGCATGGCATAAAAAACTGAGATGACTGATGATGCACTGCTGTCTCTCATAGCCAATGAGCTGACAGTGGGGAAGGTGTATGCAGCACTTATGATTTTTGACTACTACAAGCAGAACAGAGCAAAGAGACTGCAGCTGCAGCAGCAGCAATCCAAAGATCAAATGGGACCCGGCCATCAGGTGAGAGAACATAGTCACACACACACACACACACACACACACACACACACACACACACACACGAACACACACACAGACACACACACACACACACACACACACACACACACACACTAATAGCTCTCAGAATGCAGCAATAAATGTATATATTAGGCCATAATTCATGTGTTACTGTGTATCAGAGTTTCTTGATTCTCTCTCGTCCCTATAGAATAAAGTGGGAGCTCTCCTGGAGCCCATTCTTCCCTTGACTATGCAGGACAAGATCAAGAACAGTGTGGACTGCCCCTCAGACAGCCAGCCTCAGAGACCCAGTTCCACAACACTGAACAATGGACGCACACTGTAGGCCCTAATCACTTCACTGCACATGCTCAACCATAGACATGAACTGTCAAAAATCACAAAAAACAACAACAAATAAACAGTATATATACAATTTATAGATATTAAAATACACATTATAAAATATGCCATTGGGTCTTGTAATACTTTAATGTAATGTTTGGTCCTTTGTTACATGCATTTATATCTTATTATTACTTCTCATTATATATGACTCACTATTTTCTTCTGTTGTGAAGCAAATCTAGCCATGATATCACTATCAAAGGCTCCTCATCCTGGGTGTCAGAGAAGACCAAAGAGGTTCATAGATCAAAGAGACGACCAATCTCGCGAGGTCAATCAGAGGACATCTCAAACACAAACACTGCCCAGGTATGCTTCCTTAAAGATTTTTGCAAAATAGCCTTAAGCACTAATAGTTTTACATGGGGAGCTGGAGTAACGTAATTTTTCCACAAGACGTCAGTAATGTTTATGGTGGATTCACACTGGATAAGAAATAGTGGTGAAAGTAACAGAAATGGGAGGGGCTACTCAATTCACACACTGCCGTCACACAGTGCAGATCAGACATATCAGAGCTTCTGGAGTTTAAGTCATAATTGGTCTGAGATCAGCCCTCCCACCAAAAGCATACAGCTCTAAACGACTTTATCTTCTAGTCTTTCATAACAGATACTGAGTGAGAAGGTTGCAAAAAACTTATCTAATCCTTCACACAGTTATTATAACGGGTATTATAAACTGTTTAATGGTAATAACATGTGTGGATAAAACATACAGGTTGTTTTGTGGATTTGAGCATGGTGCGTTGTTCAGCCACCGATCTTTTACTTAAACCGTGCATTTCATTACTCAATGCCTTTTTCAGCTCCTCCGTTCTCCGGGATATGATGCAATATTACCCAACATTTCAGTTCGGACAGGATTAATATAACCTGGGGTCATCTTTACTGCTGATTTACAGTAGGTAAAATGCTCAGGAATCTTTCCTGAAACAGGAGCGTACACTCCGGAAAAATCACTGAAATATTTTACTCTGAGGGATTAAAATTACTGAGATACTCAGTTAATAATTACTTTACCCCCATGTTCACAGGTAAAACCAGTCCAAACAGGGCTTTGGAGATAGACTTTTCACTTCTGTGAGTACATGTATTTTGTGTGTGTTTATGGCAGGTGTCAGTAGAGATGAGGAAGATGGAGAACAGTCCCAGCACAGTAGTGCCAGCTGGATTAGACGGACAAGGACGAGCTATGTCCATGCCCAAACTCAACACAGAGATGCAGGTAGTGAGATACCCATATATTAAACTCTCTATAATCCCAAAATTAAATTGTTGTTTTCTATCCTGACCTCGCCATTGCTCAGTGTGCAGGTGTAATTTAAAAGCATAATGTCATAATCGCCCTGTGAAGGACTGGCGCCCCCTCCAGGGTGTATTCCCGCCTTGCGCCCAATGATTCCAGGTAGGCTCTGGACCCACCATGAACCTGAATTAGATAAGGGTTACAGATAATGAATGAATGAATGAATGAATGAATGTCATAATCTTAAACAGCCATGCAGAAAGTTAAAAAAGCAACCCACATATCTCTCTTACTTGATTCTCCCAGTGGACAGAGTCAGCAGGAAACACAATCTTACACTCATTACTTAAGTTAAAGCAATATTGATGTATTTTTACACAAAAGTGCTTTGGTTTAACTGGCCAGTCCTAATGAATATGGAATATTTGGGCTTTAGAGGGTACAGAGAAAAGTACAGTATAACATGATTAGTCTCAGGGAGGCTGCCAACTATGTTGCTTGTATTGGCTTTCTGCTCAGATTAGGAGCTGGAGAGTGGATGGTGGAATATCTTTTGGCTCTGGACAGTACATACTCAAGATCAAAGGATGCCTTTGGGTCTAGTGCTGCTCTATTCATTTTTGTTTTTCATTATTATTATTATTTGGGAATTGGTCAGTGTGGTTCTAAACCGCTGACATTTAAACAAGCTCAGATCAGTTATGTGTCATGGTGTGTTTTCACAAAACCTGAGTAAATATCACTATGAGCTAAAGTTGCTAGTTCTCAGAGAGTGGCTCAGTGAATTGCCCAATATGTTTTTAATGAATTATAAAAATTCAATGCTTGATTTATTTCTTTGTGGTTTTACTTATATATTTTTTTTAAACATAAGCTTTTATTCACTAAACTTCATAGTAACACCGCTGTAGCGCAAGGTACATTGAGCTTTTATTTTCCAGGATTCATTTGTGGTGTCAGTAAGACATTGCAGAAGACATGGTCATATTTATTACACACTCCATTTATTAATGGTATTTCAGATTTTTTTATTTTTCCATGGGCGGCACGGTGGTGCAGCAGGTAGTGTCGCAGTCACACAGCTCCAGGGACCTGGAGGTTGTGGGTTTGGTTCCCGCTCCGGGTGACTGTCTGTGAGGAGTTGGTGTGTTCTCCCCTTGTCCGTGTGGGTTTCCTCCGTGTGCTCCGGTTTCCTCCCACAGTCCAAAAACACACGTTGGTAGGTGGATTGGTGGCTCAAAAGTGTGTGAATGTGTGTCTGTGTTGCCCTGTGAAGGACATGGCGCCCCCACCAGGGTGTAATCCCGCCTTGCGCCCAATGATTCCAGGTAGGCTCTGGGTCCATGGCGACCCTGAACTGGATAAGCGCTTACAGATAATGAATGAATGATTTTTCTATACTTTCCAGATTTTGAAGTTGGTTGCACGTTCTAAATTCCTAAAAGGGTATCTCACCATCACAAGCCCCCTCAGCTTGGCTTCTTCAGCTCAACTTTACATCAACATTATATAAAAATGTATATCACATTTTAGCAAGGAAGTACAGCATGTGTAGAACTAGTGACTGAAACTCTACAGACTTTTTTTGAGTATTATTTTCATCAGTCTCTCTGCCAAGATTCCAGTGCAAACCATCAAAGTGAGAGCTTGATTAGGATCTGCCTTCCGACACCCGACACTCTTCCCACACGTCTGCAGTGTAATTAGATGATAAAACAGCTTCCAAATGTAGGGAGTTTCTCCTGTTTCACACCCAGATCAGATCCCCCAGAGCCAGATCGCAGGAAAGTGCCTGGCAGGCCAATAATAGCCATTAACTGTGGACAGTGAGGTTTCAGCACCTGCTCAGATGACTAAAAACCCTGTGATTTCACTCAGGGAAACCCCTGTCTCTGGGCTGGGTCTAGACCTGCAGCTTGATTTACAACAACAAAAACTCAGCAGCCGAGCACTTTTATAAAATGTCTTTCAGTCTCACAGACTTCAGAGGACCTAATGGGGGAAAAAGGAACATTATGCTGTACTCCTCTGGGAGGGTTTTACATTAGATATTGAAACTTGGATGTGGGGATTTGCTTGCATTGAGCCTCAAGCATTAATGTGGTCAGGGTCTGATGATATCATTATGGAGTCTGGATTCAAACACCACTCCCCTTATGTTATTATTGTTCTAAGACATTTATCAAATGTATTCTGTTTATTTTTTTATGTATTTTATTGGAATTGGTTCATATAAATAGATTTATTTTAACATTTATTAAATGGCAATTTTCTTTAGAAATAATGAACCATGCACAATAATCTGCTCTAAATCTTAAATTTTATATTTGCCAAGTTATCATGTCAGGTTTGTTGTCCATGTGGTCCATAAGTTGGATGAATGCAGTCTTTTATGGAGATGATACTGATAATTCAACACACAGGTCAACAACAGGTGCATATATTAACTAGCTGGAATCAGCTATAGGGATAAATGGACCTATATAATGTATACCATGAAAACTATATTTAAGATGTCCTACTAGCCAGTAATTCATGTTTTGCACACAAGGTTATCCTGAAAATGTATAATCAGTGATTTTGCATGTGTTCTAACAAAAAATCCTTTGCTCCCCCCCACCCTTTTCTTTCTTCGGATTCTCTTCTCTACTGGGACAGAGAAGTCATTCACGCCACTCTCCAGGAACTTTATTAGCAGTATGTATTCTTTAAAATCTTTAAGAATACTGAGAAGGTGCTAGCTTCACCTCATCTGTTACAATATTTAAAGTATTATCAGATGTTTAGGGACATAAGCTTAAATTACTCCTTGTCGTTTACCCCATTATTAGTAGGGATATCAGGATATTCCAGTACAGACAGGTTGTCTGTTGTAAAGCACAACATCAAAAAGACCCAGCAGGCACACTGTCTCAGTAGACACCTCACCTTTAATCAGCCCAGCTACCTCTGAAACACAACAAGCACTTAAATGCTGCAGCTGATAGCAATATGTTCTTAAATTCTAAATCCTATGTCCAGGTCAGGCTTAAAAAGAATTTACTTTATAGTAGGCTTGAGCAGCTGGACCAGGTTCGTGCTTGACCTTTAATACTTTGATTTTGTACTTTGACATGAGAGTGTTACCGTAATTAGTGTTTCTAGTTTAAGTCTGGCTTAGTCCTTCAGACGGGGAGATAAGGCTTCATTGTAAATATCTTGATTATCTTGTCAGTAGATGGCGCTATACAGGCAGTTAATATTGACCCTGCTGTATAATCCCCCATTTAATAGCTTTATCATTATTAATCCATGTTTTATATCTGCATCTCCAGCCCATTCCTGACTCCCCTATGAGGCGCTCTGCCTCTACATTTGCATCTCAGCGCCCCCCAGAGGTGAACCTAAATGACTATGTCCTGGAGAAACCTGTGCAGGAGCGAACCCATCACCATCATCATCATCACCGATGCCACCACCGCAGAGAGAGAGACAAGAAGCAGAGGTCACTGGACAGGTCACCCACTGGCCAGCATCCTAGTACTTTAGGTTAGTGAAGCCTTGCATCCAAAAAAACTTCACACAGATATTTTCTTATCACCAATTGTTTAAATCACCGTTCTAACAGCTGACACTGGCAGCATGTAACCACTGTCCGAACCAAATGTTATCTTCAGAAATATAACAGAATAGGATCATTTCATAATTTCCAAGGGAAGTCAAAAGAAGATTTTATTTAAAGTAATATTTTTATAGTTCTTTTTCACTTGTCCATTCCTCATTAAATTTTGACACAGGGTACATTCACAATGTAGTTTCTGTTCTTCACTCAATGCATGGGGAATTTCAGTTAATTTGCAGTTGCAGAGCGTTCTGTTTCATTTTGTGTGTCCATAGGTCATTCTCCTTCAAATATCTGAATCCAGTAAATAGCTAATCATGTGGCTGCAGTATAATAAATGACAGGATGCCAGTGGTTGTGCTATGTAGATTTTTTTCTTCCAATCATTATACTTTAAATAGATGTTACAATTTTTTGCATAAGCAAACAGGAGTGCCAATATATGCTAATGGCACTGAAAGTCCTACCTCAGAGAACTCAGGGAATGAAAGACAAACCTCATTGTCCTTCAGAGACATGCGTAGCTCACATGTGCTGGAGATGAGCGAAGCCTCCTTTCAGCATAAGCAGTAGGCTTTACCACGAGAGCTTTAGCATGCAGCTGGCATCCATTACTAGATAAAAGGAGCTGGCAGACATGCTGCAGACCAAGTGACCTGCTAATTTATGGCCAGCTCTCAGCAGGCCACGCATACACACTGGGAAAAAATGTCAGAGCTCACCGAAAAAAAAAGGATAGAACAAGAACCGCAGTCTGTCGTGTAAAGAATGTGGAATTCTGAAGAGAGGAAAGGCTTGGATGACCAGCGCTTCTGCACATGTTGCTGTTCTCTTCATGCACACACATCAGTCAGCACTGCAAGCATTTTCCCCCATTGTTTCAAAACTGATGGTGACAGTAAAATAAATTTGATCTAAAATCATTGGAAGGTTACCTGTTGCAGATATACACTATATGGCCAGGAGTGGACACCTGCACTGCAAGCATTTGTTCTGAAATGAAGGGGATTTATAGGTCATGTGTCCTCCTTTGTTACAGTCTGCATCTGTAGCCAGGGGTGGGGGGGCTTTACACAAGTTGCCTGAACATTCTGTTAGGATTTGATTGCTTTAAGCCCCAAGAACATTAGTAAGATGAAGTTCTGGTGCTGAAGGGTTATTTTGCATCACAAAAGCCACTCCAGCTCATTCCAAAATACTGAGTGGTACTCCATTACACCAGAGAACACTTCCACTACTTCACATCCCACAATCCCTTTAGCTGGCACTTGGCATTGCACATGGAGCGTTGAAGCTTATGTGCGACTACTCCAGAACTTCTGCTGCATGTGCACAATGGGTACACATTAAATAGCTGAACTGAATGAAAGAAACAGCTTTTTACATACAATGTATACTTTGTAAGTGATGTTAAAAACATGCACCTCTCTCTAAATTGACTTAAATAATAAAAGACTACATCGGTTAACACTGTTTTTTTTTTTTGGAACAAATATCCAATTAATGCTCAAAGAATTTTATATGTTGACATGATGAGAAATTCTGGAAACCACAATGTTCATGGCTTGTAGTCCTTTGGTTACAGGATTATAAACAAAATATCTTTCCATGACTTGTAAATAAAGAAATATCTATTATTACCAAGGAATTTGGTAATGGCTGGTGTTCTTGCCAGTTTAGCAGAGCTTAAAGTAAGCACTTGATCTATAAGTAGTTACGTCTGGTGGAATACCAACAGAGATTTTTATTTTTTTTTCGCTTCCACTGATTTCCACGCTTTGATTGTTTTCCTTTCAACTGCTGAAGTTTTGGATTCATTCTCAGGCACCACAGCCGACCCTGGGGGGACCCTCTTGTCCCGGGAGAAGGGGCATGATCGAGGCCGTTCCCACGAGAGGAAACACCATTCGTCCACAGCAGAGAAGCAGCGCTACTACTCGTGTGACCGCTATGGCAGCCGGGAACACTGCCCAGCCAAACCGGTCTCAGCCAGCTGTGCCACCTCCCCTGGAGAGGCTCAGGAGACCACCTTCAGCAAGCAGGTGGGACCAGGGAGAGCTAGTATGAGAATGTTCACTGTAAAACAGGAGTATAGTAAGGATGTAATACGTATTATATGCAGTATATGACCACAAGTACATGCTGCCGTCATAAGTATGAGTACACCACATCAAATTTAGTTTTTATTTTTTGGTTTTTGTCTTTTATACAGAAAGAGGTCAAATCTGTGGCACTTTGGCACGTACAGCTCACTTGCGGCACAGGCATGTTTTCCGTGGGCTGGACAAATGTTATGAGTCGGGCTTGTTATGACAGGTGTTGTGTGATTTGTTCCACAACAAACCTCTTACATGACCTCTAACCCATATAAGATGGACATTGTCTTTTTAAGGCAATGTACATAAACTGTAGAGATGATCTATTGTTGTCTCTTGCTGTAATATTTTAAGCATATACTGCAGCATGTTCATTTCAAGTCTATGCATTTAACTTTGTTGTTCTTTCTATTGTATGTAAAATGAAGCTCACTCTCTGTTCTCTTTGCCCTTAGTGTAAGCACTCATGGTCTTTCGCTTCTCTTTCTACTCTTTTCTTCTTCATTTCTATGTGCATTTTGTCTGTCATTCCTTTCTTTTTTCTCACTATCCTCTTGTCACTGTCCTCTGGTCCTCGCTGTCTTTGTCTTTTGTGTACATCTCTTGTGTATCCCTCATGTTGCTCTCTGCCATACATATCACTTCCTTTCCTTTCCTTTCCTTTCCTTTCCTTTCTTATCCTACCCCCTGTTTCTTTGTACACGTTACCCTCATCGTTTTTTTATCGTTTTGATTTGCTTGTTCAATTTTCACCTAGGGCAGTGGTTGGGTTAAGGGAAGTCCAGTGTCGTTGAGCTCAGGGGCGAGCACACCCAGCCGTGGGCGCAGGCAGCTGCCCCAGACGCCCCTAACCCCACGCCCAGCCGTGGCCTACCGGACCGCCAGCTCCTCCCCGGTGCCCCTCGCAGGTGGCCAGGCCCCCCAGGTCCCACCACCTGCCTTCCCCAGCCCTGGCCGGCTGAGTCGTGGACTGTCTGAGCACAACGCCTTGCTGAGGTGTGGCTCCAGCCCCAGCTCACCTGCCCCAGTCACTCGTATCAGCTCCGAGCCCTTCCTGGGCCCTCTACCACCAGACGCTCGCTGCAGCCTCCGGCCCCAGGTGTACGGCCTTTTTCAGGAGCCTACAGGCCGCTCCCCCTGGACCGCAGGCCAGCAAATAGTGACCCTTCTTCCACCTCCCTTTCCACTTCCCCCAACCCCTTCCCCACCCCAGCAGCAGCAGCCGGCCCATGGGCTGCCCAACGGGTATCATTTCACCCTGGGTGTGTCCAGCAGCGACAGGGCTCCGCCCTACTACCCAGAAGCAGAGGAGGACGAATGGTGCTAGTATGGCTTTAACACACAGACACACATATATACACACACACACACACACACACACACACACACACACACACACACACAGATCATCTTTAAAACACACAAACACAGATCCTCTGCTGATAATTTTTACTGTGGTTTTGGTTTCTCGTCAAACTTTGATGAGTTTTATCATCTCTTGTTTCATGGACGATGCATATCTTACACAGTGGCTTTTGTTTTTAAATTTGCACAGGAGGGAACGTTGGCTAAATACACTATACACATGAGAGAGTACCAGACCACATTTGTTTTTGATGTAGTCTGTCCAAACAGGCCTAGGCCCAGTGGGGTTCTTGAATTCTCACAGACCCTGATGTTTGAGATATACAGGGGTTATTTCTCTTAATTCCTCACTTTTCTGGTAGAAAGTACAGTCTGAATGATGTCAAAAAAAGTGGGAATAATCTGGGAAAACTGTGACCCACCAAGCTTCACTAGTTATAATGCAGAGTTCCCCACAACTCTGGCCAGATGTCCAGCGAGCTTTGTCTGCAGATGCCCTCCAAATGCAAAATTTCCATGTTAAATTATACTGTTTAGGGTTTCTCTATGTAACTTAACTTACAGTGCTGATAAACTTGCTAAGATGTTGTTAAGGCAGCATTAACTGTTCCGTGTTTCATTTCTCCCACCAACTGGACAATGTTTGGATAATGTGTGCAAGCTATGTGTGAGCCACATAAACGTTACACCCACACATCCATTAATTTTACACTGTCTAAGAAGGTGATGATTGTTGATTTGCTGCTGATGACCATTCCTAGCACATAATCACTGTGTGTGACAATGTCGAGGATTTGGTGAAAACTGAAATGTACTTTCTTTTGTATCAAACTGTTGTAAATCTTTTATCTATTCATTATGTGCGTTTTTTGTATTATATTGTAAAGATATTATGGTGTTTAAATTAATATGGCTTACAAGTTTCACCATCCTGTCAGGTCTACCGTTTCTTACAAACTGCTCCAGATGTTCTTACAAAGTGCCTAACCTTTTGAATATATCGTAGTAATGATGCGACCTCAAGACTTTTTTAGTGCATCAACACGTGTGTGAGAGAAAGGGGACTGAGTAAACTAAGGGTTACACTGGAACTACAAGGTGTTATAACTGTAGGCCTTAATCAGGACGTAAAAGAAACCGTACCTTCAGTTGCGAATTAGGTTTTGAATGGAAATGACAGTATGATTGTGTTAGTTTATTTCCTTATTTACTTCTGGAGGGGTTCTTTGTTTGTGTTATTTTTTTATTAACATTTTAGAATACACAGTCAGGGAGGGGTAAAATCGTATAAAGTAAAAAAGGTCAAAATACTAGTTATAGTGCAAAATATGAAGAAAGTAGTTGTATATCAGTCCGAGATGGACGTCATAACCACAAGTTACACAATTGCATGATTTTTAAATGCCTGGGTTATTGAAGGAGACAAACATGTCCCCTACAGTTGGAGAAGCTCAGCTGATACTGCATTGATAGCTATTTGCCTTATCTTATCTACTCGTACATTGAGACAGGAATTAGGAGACTGCAGGAAAAGCCAGTGTGATACACGCTTTAAAAATAAAGGTTCCTAAATGTACTGGTACTTTATTTTAAGATTCTTTCAATTTTCAATGGACAATGTAACCATAATTGGAAAAATGTAACCTTTGCTGTGTCTGTTGATAACATTTGCAGAGAAAGTGATCATTTCTGGTGTAAAGACTAGGAAAATTCCCTTCTAATGATGTATCTGGAACATGGGAGGAATTTTTGGAACCTGTAAAAAATATACAGCCAGGAAACAAGACACTTACATTTATATCACTGTACATTATTCCCAGTGGTTTTATGAATTTTGTGCAGTGCTTGCTTGGTGTTGTAGTCAGAGAACAATGATAGATAAAAATACAAAAAGACCCAAAATCAGTACCCCAAAAGAATAATGCTGAGTGTTCTCAGAGTGCAGCGCCCATTTAAAATTCTTCAAATTTAACTAATTTCTAAAAATGGCGTATGTCCACTGATGTTGGCCATTGGGAATGTTTTTAATGAACCCACATGGTCCTCATATGGCATCCTTCAAAGATTTTTGGGACCTTTATTTTTTTAAAAAGCTTATCTGAACTTGTGAATCAGAGCCTCTGTGGGCTTGTCTGTGTTTAAGTAAAGTAATTACTTCCATTCCACTGCACAAGGTACTGTCCCTTAAAAAAATCCTGTCCAGCACTTTCCTTCCCACTTAAATAGTCCAGCTATTGGCCATATAGCCAGACAGTTGGCTCACTTTCATTCCACACGTAATACGAGAGGAATATTTAGCCATGATGGTCACTGAATGGAGAAATAGTGGCAGTGTTGGAAGCATTGCAGGGAAAAAAAGAAACCAGACAAAACAAAAGTCCTGTTAATGGCATATTGTTGTGTCTTTGGAGAAAAAGAAAGGGAAGGTGAGTCAAAATGGCTTTAGAAGTTCTGAAGTTGCTGATGAAACTCAGTTCCAGCAAATGTCACGTTGCAGCATCCAAG
Source organism: Hoplias malabaricus (assembly GCF_029633855.1). Classification (NCBI taxonomy): domain Eukaryota; kingdom Metazoa; phylum Chordata; class Actinopteri; order Characiformes; family Erythrinidae; genus Hoplias; species Hoplias malabaricus. The sequence goes on along the minus strand of NC_089820.1, from coordinate 14,942,589 downwards.
CTCCACCATTTTCTTTTGTAGCAGTGCAGCGTTACTTGATGTCCGTTTAGCTGCTTAGCATGCAGAAAGTAATGGGGGACACAGACAGAAGGCTAGGTGCTGTAATGCCTTGGCCTTTGATATGGCAGGACTTTACTGAGAGAGAGGATTTTTTTCTTTTGACTTTGTTTTTGTAGGGCTATGCAACAAGAAGACACTTTTGAAAAATAAATTCCCAAAAAAAAAAAAAAAAAAAAAATCAAAAAAAAAAAAAAAAAAAAAAACACAAATCAACACTTCATTCATTCTGTAGCTTTACTTGCTGGGGATGTCCAGATTCAGCCTTCCGCATGATTGTGACCAAAACTTTTCTATATAAAAAAGGAATTTAAAAAATGTTTGAAAAGGTATATTTTAGAATGCATAAAGGCACAATGATTAAACAAAGCAGAAACCAGTAAAGACTTTAAGATTTAAAAAATGAAAATGCAATGTTATGTATCTGCATGAATCAGAGTTACCCACTTTCATTGTGAAAGAAGAGCCGGTGATTTACTTAGATAAGCAAGCAGTGGATATTTTTATACATGCACTCTGACGCGTCATTTACAGGCCGTGCTGAAACTGTTCAGATGACTCTAGAGTCGTCACATTGTTCATGTTGAAATGTTGAACAACTTTTTTGCACTCCTGACACATCCACTGTCCTTTGGCATGTCGTCATTTAGGCTTCAGACTTTACTTCATATATACTCCACAATCCATAACTGTAGTTTTTGATTTGGGGAAAAAAAACAACATAATCCCTAAAAACTTTCACAGTTTGTTGCCAAATTCTGAATTGCTCCAAGTCCTTTCTGCACATCCAGTTTAATGTGGCTGTTCTCCTTGGGAAAAACACGTAATGTTTGCATGGTCTGACAATGTATGTGCATGTTGAGCTACACATTGTTTATCTTCGTACCCTTTTGATACAATGTATTCTTTCTGTTTGAATTTTTAAAATGATATTTGATATAAATGATGGGGTTTGTTGAGGGGAAACAAAATAAAAAAAGAACAATAACAAAAAACAACTTTCTATATAAACTCAGTATTGAATATTGTGGACAGCTCCTCTCAAAGGGACTGAGCTGGAACACCCTTTATCTGGATCCTGCGACTGGCTTGTTTGTTGCCTGATTTCTGTTCAATGGCCAGACTTTGAATTCTGCAGTTGTTTCTACCTTAACATTTTGTATGAAGCAAAGTCCTTGAATTAAAAAAGATTAAAGAAAAATCAGACTTTTATGGAGTGTTCTTTGATGTGACATATATAAAGCTTGATGTTGCAAAATGTTTGTTCAGTTAAAGTATTGTTTGGCTTTTGGGTTGTTGCCAATAATCTTCTTTCACTTATTTCTTCTTTTAAAGATATACATAGATTGAGATTTTCAAAACTTAACAGGCTGTAGTCCATATCTAAGCTCATAAATCTTACTACAATTGTATGCAAACCTTCGTGCACACAGAGACGAATGACGTTTTGTTGAAAAGTTCCCCAGTACAGAGAGTACCCACACTTCTCAAAAGTATTCATAGGTGTGTGTGTGTGTGTGTGTGTGTGTGTGTGTGCAAGGGTGAATGTGTGTGTGTGTGAGACGCCCTGTGAAGAACTGGCGTCCCTTCCAGTGTGTGTTCCTGCCTTGCGCCCAGTGATTCTGGTTAGGCTCCGGACTCATTAACTGGGTAAGTGATTACAGACAATGAATGAATGAAGCTGCATGATAAATTTTCACCTTCTCATTTAGTCATCACCAATTCCATCCCATTATATTTCAGTTACACAAAAATAACAAGTAACATTCATTAGTCTCCTCTCTCTTGTCCAGGGTGCGTTCTTGTACTGGTCTCAGTAATTCCAGGCAGCCTTCGGACCCAACTTGACCCTGATCAGGTTGTAGTGAATAGAAAATAATATTGAATGTTATAATTCAATATTGTTATAATGATTGTACAATTGTTGTTATAGTAACAAGACAGATAAGAGTACTACTATTATATGTTGTATAATATATTTGTATATGTATTATATGATATTTATATATCTATCTGTGTTGGTAGCGTTTAGATAAGGCACGCACGACCTGATTGGCTGTGATCTGTAAGGTGGGCGTGACCTTTGTGGGTGCTGATAGAAAACCCTGCACTTGCCAAGACAAAGTTGTAAAACGGAGTAGAGCGACCAGAGATAGCAAACCTTCGGAACGTGTTCACAGTTATTCTCCATTTAACCATTCTCCATGACTACAATAATAAACAACAATATCTTTAAGAAAACTAGTTAAAACTGTAGGCAAAATTAAACAAATAAATGCTATTATTATTACCACTGTGAAATGATGATGGATACACTGTGGTTTCCTCGGAGGTTTCTGCGTTTCTGTGCGCTTCTTCATGTCCTGCGTGTTTGCAGTGTTAAAGCTTTGCACCTTGACTGGACAGAGTTCGGCTCTGGACTCCCGGACACAGGTAAGAACCCAGTTTAGTCCACACTAACTCAGCGTTTGAAAACAGATAAGAATAAGAGTGGTTTCTTAAGCTTAGAAGTGTATTTTGACAATGAATGCCATCGGAAAATATGAAATGATTCACTGTTCATTTTCACAGCTTTAGACGTGAAAGTTTTATTTTGAAATTCAGTATGGATTCATGAAACAATTATCATGTTTTATTCTGTAATTCCCGAAGCAGCCTCAGAGGGGCGCTGTCCCCATATGTTTATTATTGTGAGACCGTTTACCTAACAGAATAAGTCAATTGAGGGAGCGTTCGCATTCTTTGTAGCAAACTTATGTGGAGTGTTTATGGGGAACAGGTCTAGTCTTCTTTAGGTAGCAATGTCCAGTCTTTGAGGAACACTGTGCCCATTATGTGCCCATTGTTACACTTTCGAGCTTGTAATGTGCTTATATGTGGGATACAGTAGATGAAATTGAGCTGAGTACTGCCATATTAGGGGGAAATGGCAGAGGAGAGTATCTGAGGATGCCATATAATTATATAAACTGCAGATTAATTTTCAGTTTTAATTACTCAGTAATTCATAGGCGTCCATGAAGGCCTCCTGAGCAATGGCATGACCTTAATCAGAGGCTAAAAATAAAGTCTGAAAGATATGAAAATAAAGGACAATATTAGCTAATTACTAAATTAAACTAAATGACAAAATTCTTGGATGTACCTTCATCTACCAACAGTTGTAAAAAGTGCTCGGCTTTAGTCAAAAATTCAGATTAAAATTCAGATTTCACACTGTAGTCATACAGAGGGTGCACCATGCATTTTCTAGTCCTACCTTTGGATTCACAATAATCAATTATTTAATTTTACAAACCTTGAAAATCAATGTCACTGCTGTCCAATGAAAAACACCTCCAAGAAGAAGGCTTCAAAGGAGAAGGAAAAGTTTTTTAACTTTCAATGGAAGTCAATGTAAAAATATTGTATTCCATATGATCTGGGGCTCTTTCTATTGATCCAGTCATCATGACATTTTCACACAGTGTGAAGGACAGCTGCTGTGTTCAAATGATGCAGTAAACTAAAATTCTACGGAAATGGAAATGCATTTTTCTTTCATTGGACAGAACAGATGTTTTCTGTGTGTATGTAGACTACTCAGTCACTGGAGTGAGAGAGAAAAACACTGTCATGTTCTTAACACTCTTCCCTTGTGGTTTCCCACAGTTAGAACATGACATAATCTGGACCCTCTTTAAATAGCATCCATATGTGTGGGGAAAGAATTTCAGTTTGGTTTCCTGACCAAGCTTGTGCTACAACAAATTCTCATGGGCTTCATTTGAGCCAGCTGCCCCATAGAACGGGGTAAAGCTCGTCACCATCTGGAACGTGGAAACTGAAATGTGGAACTTCGTAGATTAAACCCATGGATCTGCTCAACTCTTTACTTGTGTGTTGCAGACTGGGGCAGTAGCATTTAATTCAGCAGGATGTTCCAATGACATTGTCATTGTAGGATGTGTTGCTTTGTATTTCTAACAATATTTGCAGCAGTTTGGTTGATTATCACTACTGAGCTTTATTCGTTTCAGCGGTTATAGATTATGAATGAATGAATGAATAATTTGTCATGACCACGTGTTTAGTCTTGAACATGTCCATGAAAGTTTAGATGACATTTTGAAATATGGGGTTTGTGTCAGTGATAATGTTCAAGCTACTCCTCTTAGTGGTATACAGTACTGTATCCAGTTGGCAACAATTATTGTAAGGTATCATATACTACAGTTATATGTTCTCTTGAAATGCCTCTTTGTTCTTATGGGATCATGAAGATCTGGCAGCAAACTAGAATTTATGATCAGATTAATGCATCATTCAGATATATTTTGTGTCCTGGAGAAGGTTACATTCGTTACTACATAGTAGATCTTTAAGTAGAAGGATATTGGTTTAGGTCTTGGGTAACATCATTAGTAGATAATGTGTTTTATACTGTAAAATATGTGCTTGGGGAATGACTCTCAAAGCTTATTCTGGCCTTAGAAAGGCTGTGGAAATCTGGAACCAACAGAGGGTTTGCACAATTAAGTGTCACAGAAAATGTAGAGCAATTTCTGGAACCCTCCTTCCAAATGAACTGTCTAATCAAGGGCAGTGTTTTAGCAGCTGTGCCAAAATTAGCTTTAACACAAAGCAGGCCAAGAATCTGTTTCTCAGGACTATTAGTGTAGGCACTTGGGCCAGAACTTGAACTGTGCCAAGGCTGAAATAAGAATAGGCCTGGAGGATCACAGGACCATAGGAGGTGATGTATATGCACAGTTTATGGGCAGAGCAAACATCAGTGTTTGACATCGAGTTAGCCCTAAAAAACATGACAATGAAAACACCAGCTCAGTGTATAATGTACTATAAAGGTTTGACCAGCTGTGTAGTGCAAAGACATGATTTATTTGTCAAGAATCAAACGATTTTTTTTTTTTAAATTGGTCCCCAGATCAAAGAGCTAGCTTGTCTGTAAGAGGCAAGCATGTCAGCCAGAGCCAGACATAGGGTACAATAAAATGCATCATTAATGTTAGCCCTGATTGAAAGTCATAATTCTGGTGTGCAGACAGGAACAGAAGGATAGGCCTGGCCTCATTGATTGTGTGTCTGGAGACCACTACTGTACGCTCAGACAAGTGCAGGCTGTCTGGGTCAGAGCCATGAAGAGTAGACCTAATCTGGTCTGTGTTATCTCCTAGCTGTGTATTTAATTAGCAGTCAAAAAGAATGAGGATCAAGGGACATTATTAAATAAACAGTAAACCATATAAATGACAATGAAAATTAATAATTTAAACCTGTGATAGGGCATAGGGTTATTTAAATGACAATGAAAAGAAAAATCAAGTATGCACTACAGTTTCAGGTAACACTTTAAATTACAGCCTGCTACATACTTGGTAAGTACAGAGTAAGTAACTGTTAAGTAAGCCATAAAATAATATAAGGACTGAGTAAATAAAGGGTATGACACTAGAAATATCTTACAAACTTAATTATTTAATCATTAGTCAGCTATGTATATATAACGTAAATTAATACATATAGGAAAAACTGTGTAAAATATCTCTGAAGTATGTGATGATGATTATTGTGGTAAATCATGTCCTGAACCTAATGAGTACAAAACACCATGAAAATCTGCTAGTGCCTGTAATGAAAGTGAAGATGTCCTTCTCTGTAGGGGCACTGTAAATCATTTTAAAGAACTATAATTAAATTCTGAACTACACTGAAATCAAAATAAAAGCTGCATTCCTTGACAGTAATGACAGTAATAGCCTGTAGCAATAGTCTGTAGTCTTGTATTCTGTAATTATACTTAGAAGTACAAATGGCTTCGAAACATAGTTACATGCCTTATTTGTAAATTATTTGTAAGATACTAAGTAATAACAACATATTTTTAGTATCATACCCTTTAATTACTTAGTACTTATTTTATCTTACAGCTTTACAGGTACATACTCTGTACTTACCCAGAAATGACCGACCTGTAATTTACAGTGTTACCCAGTTTCATTACAACAGACACTGCAGGAAACACCTTATTTCAATTGAAATAAAATATATTACAATTTCTTGTACAGTATTTATTACAGTATAAACAAAATAAATAATAAAAAAGCGACAACAAAAAACAGGTGCGTCTGAATAATTGAGTGCATGTATAGTGGGTTTCATGATATCCCAACACCAGTTAACAACAAATGGGTCATTATTAAAGCCATCAGGGAGAGAACATTTGAAAGCTGTTTTGAAACTAAGCAGACCTAAAAAAAAAATATCAGTATCAACCAGGATACAAATTGTTCAGTATTGATATTGATACTGAAAAAAGTGGTATTGTTTCACCCGAAGTTTTAACTAATGTTAAGTCTAATAGTGATTACTGTTAGTCCTGTAGTGTTTCTTGGCGTAGGTAAGTCACCTAGTCACCTAACTCCAGCAGTGATTTAGATGTTGTGTGCACATTGCTTTTTAAAGCAAACATCTTGATGAATATGAACAAATGATTTAGTACGTCCCTGGTGAATTTGGAATTTTCCTGGTTTATTAACTTAAACTCTTAGTTCCAGCTCCCCCTCAGTCTTGACGCCAGCCACATGGCTCTGAAAACAGCACTCTGATTGGAGAGAGGAGCCTCTTCTTAATGCTCTACTGTCCACCCCATCCAGCTTGTGCCCAGGCTCCAAGAACAACACTTGGCAGTGCTTTAGTCTGTGGTGAAGAGACAGAAGCGCTCCTGTTAGCACTGAAAAGAGTGGGAAGCCGAGTGGGCAAAATAACGAAAAAATAAAAAATAAAACAGCCCACAATGTTTTTGGCGCTCTCTTACTGTCCAGGATCTCCTCAAACGTCTCTATATTCAGTTCATCATCAAACTGAAGCCAGAGCAATAAGCAAATGTATACAACTGAATGCTACTCATTGTAATGTACTATATTTCCAAAAATGTGACACAGCTTATAATTACTGAATTTAGTAATCCAGTACTTTTGGGATGAGTTAGAGTGTCATTTATGATCCGGAACAAATCAGTGAAACATCCGTACCATAACTCTCCAGAGCTCATGTGGCTGAATGCCATTAAATGGCACAGAAAAATTCCAACATTTTCCGTTTCTACTGGGCCAATAGTAGTATAACTTTTTGGCAATATCTGTTTTTTTTTTTGTGAATGGTACTGGGGCATAAGAGGGCATCAAAGGAAATATTACCTGAGCAATCATATCAAACAAGAAGCTAAACTGGGACAGATAAGGGATGTTTCAACAGGACTTCAAGCACACTGACAAACTTACTTTCAAGGCCTCGCCAGTGCCCTAAATTTATCTTATCATTGTTTTTTAATGAGAGAGCTGCCTGTAACCATAATTCTTAACATGTACATCACAAAGCTGTAATAAACAAAGGCTTTGTGATGATATATTAATTTGGGGTGCTTAAGTACTTTTATACTTCACTTTAAATCAGTCTGTCACAGGAAAGGAGGTATTTAGTGTAAAATAGTCTGTGGTTTGAGGGTACGCCCTGGCTTGCTGTCAGAAACCATTCCGATATTGCAGTCATTAGTTAGTCATTAGGTACTTCAGGTCAGTTAAAGGAAATACTTTTTTAAAGGAAATTACATTTTCTGACCCTAATCTCAGCTCTAAATTGATGATGCTATTACTTGCATGGCTTATGTTATTGAATATAATGTAAGAGAAATCTGTCAAGATCTAGCTGAAGATCAGGGCCACAAGCCCAACTTCTATTATAGCTGTAATTATAACGGAAAAGCAGTGTTTCCCAACCCAAGTCCTACAAAGGGTTTGTGAAGCCATAGAAGAACCACTTTCGGTTCCATAAAGAACTATGATTGTTTATAAGATGTGTAAGTGTTACGATTTTTTTAATTTTTAAAAGTCCATCACTCTTAAAAGTCCATCTTAAAATTGATTACCTGTTTAAGCATATCAGCAAAAATGGAATGGAACCAAAAGTGGTTCTTCTGTGGCATTGCTCCAAGAACCTTTTGGAGAACCTTTAATTTTTACGACTGCAGATGCACCTTACCCTGCACATTTAAGGCCTTCCCTTCTCCCAACACACCTGATTTGACAAAAATTTCAAGTTCTTTCAGAGTTTGTGTCTTTCATGTTTATCATTTCACGGTTTTATATTTGTCATCAATAAAGTTTATTCTTTGATTTTTAAGGTCCTCTTCTATCTGTTTTGTACACATTTTCTTAGGGGCCATTCACTGAATTTTCCACTGTGTAGGCCATTGTTGCAGAAGTAGGCAGTAAGTAGGCATTGTTTGTTGATTCTGCATATCTGACTGAACTACTTCAATCAGGGATGTTGGGTTTTTTCTTCTGCCACACCTCAATCTGATTGTCTCATTATACAGCCCATCACATATAGTATGTCATTAGCAAACAATAAGTCAGCTATGAAGTTGCAATTTCCAAAATGCATCTTCAATCTTTCCCAATAGGTTTGGCATTAGACAATGATGTTAGTTCAAATGATGTCAAGGATGAATTCTATTCTGACCTTCAGACTGCTCCTAACTCCTTACCAGAAAATGCTCTAATCATTGTCACAGGCATTTCAGTACCCATGTGGGATGTGACAACAAAAGCTGGAAAGCAACCCTAGGCACATTTGGAATGGGTCAAGCAAATGACAGTCAATTACAACTACTTTCATTTGCAACAACCAATAGCCTTCTAATTAGAAACATTACTGTAAACAACAGTTCGCATGGGGGTTATTCCATAAAGCAGGATTTCATGGTTAGCCAGCTAACTTAAGCACAAAGCCCCAAATAGCAAACACATCAACTTTAGACTATGATCTAATCAGTACAAGATTTTTATAATCATTGAAAGATGCATAAGCTATAAGCAATGCATGCTCTGGGTCTGACCATCGCCTACAAAATGCATATATACAACTCAGATTTATGACATTCAAACTAGTATAGTCCAAGCTCAGTAGCCCTGCTTTCAAGAAGAATGTCCAGCTTGTAATAAGCAATCTGTTCTCTGTTCTAGAGCAACCAAATGGACATTAAAACCAACCAAACATCCAGTGCCATCTGCGATAGTGCAGAATGTATGTCCAAGTGCATGCTGCTGAACACAAAACTGGATTTTAAATGAGTGCCTCGACCTGGTCATCTAATTAAGCATTCAAAATTTGTCAACTAAAGACACTATAAACTGAAATGTAAGTGTGATACATGGTTGCCATGAAAAAAGGAGAAGATGCACAAAAAAAAGAGAGACTGAAACATTGAGAGTAAGTATTTTGAACAAATTCTGATGCATGATGATGCACTGAGGCCAAAAATGTACCCACTGCAAGTCCATGTTCCAAAAAAACATGATGCTAAGCCCACCCTGATTGGGGTGCCAAATTAACACTCATCATATTCTATGACTCTGCAGCTTCTTATTGTCTTCATTGGCCAGCCTTATGGAAAGCAAGTGAAATTGTACCTGCAAAAATAATGCACCTTTTCCAAGCAACTTAAAATAACCTAAAAAGCTGTATCCTTATCAAAAACTAGCTCAGATGAGTTCCCTGTTAAATATGGCATTCTATTATTCAACATCTCAGTTATTATCATAAAGTCCCTCAAACTCTGTTGAGATGTTAAATATTAATTTAAAGTCTTGATTAAGTTTAACATAGTTTAATTCTATAAGAAGAGACCAGTTACAGACAAATTTCATTTATCAAGAAGGCTGCTTTAGTTATTTTCTATAGGCATTTGACCATACTGCCATGGTATGGATATGTAGATATGGAATCCTGAGAGGAATGGGATGTTGTATAAGGAAACCAGCTGTTCTTAATCCTCCTGGCAGAAGGGTTTTTCTTTAGAAGTAGATGGTGTGAAATCTGGAGAAGTGGAACATTAGTGGTGTGACAGTGATAATGAGTTGTAAATTTACAATGTCTGCTGGATGAGATTTCTCTCCCCAAGCACCATACTGAGTTCTCATTCGCCATGTGTGTCCTGACATGAATCACTGCATCCCAAAGGAGTCTGGGAAAGAAACTAGAGCTGTTTGCATATCCATTCTCCTCTTGTCACTGGCTTTTCAAAAATGTCTGTTACAGGCATTTTTTGTTTGACAGCCGCTGGGTCCCCAAAGTAATCCATTTCTATTTGCTCAGAATTTTTGTTAGCATTTCTGGCTTGATTTTTTTTCTCTGAAGAACTGGATACATGTAGAGTTTTGTTTATATCTATATACAAAGCTTGGCTTCTAATACTGGAAGCAGTCCAGTTTCACAAAATAATTATTGGCACTACCAGTAAGACTGCTGGTGAGTAAAAGCACAGCATGATAGATCTTCCCAGGAGATGTAAACATTATTACATCTTTGGCAGCTTAATAAACTTTCAGAAAATTTCCTCAAGATGAAAAATTGTTGCTGGATGTGTTCACACTGAGCTAGAGCCAGACCTGTACAGTAACCTTATATCCACTTTGATTAAGGGACACTATTCAAGTGGGAGATCTTAAATGTATCACTGTTACTTCATGAACAGTTATGTTTTATTTATGTTAATAACCTCTCTGATGAAATATGTAACTTGAAAAGGTCCACCTTACTAGAAAATCAGCACAGTCCAGCATATGTTGTGTTTTAGAAGCTGATGTGCAGGTCAGCCAGCATTCTATACTCAGCTCTGACTTGTTGGTTTTTTATAGACAATTTATCAGAATAAAATTGTTTTTGATGCTTACTATGCAATCTCAGACACACCACATGTCCTAAAATCATTAACCTAATGAATTCAGTTACAGGACGTCTCTGAATTTCCTGGTTTGAAGTTTAGTTACCCTCCTGCACTATATGGGATTTTAATATAGCAGCTAACGTCTCATTTCAGTGTGAAGGTGTAGTGGAGTAAAGGTGTCTTGAGCAAAGAAAGAAACCACACACTGCTCTGTTTTGTGGTCTTCTTGCCTTGTTTTCACTTTTGCGATGGCCTGTACCCCCGACCTCTGGAAACCTGGGCCCTCCACATGTTTGTTTTGCCCTCTCTAACAAGACACCAGCTAAATTTTCTCTGAGCAAAATGGCGGATTCCAAACATTCAGGACAACACAACCATCCACATATTATATATAAGTTCTTCAGAAAAAACAGCCTCTAACAAAGAGTGAGACAATAGAAGTATCAGCACTGGACTTTTTCAACACGGAGAACACTAAGTGCTGCTGAAATACTCCAACAGGACTCTGAACTCAGTAATTCTCCTAGAAGCGCTCTCACAGACAAACAACTGTCATTTTTCTCTTCCAACACACAGTTCCACATTAAAAAAAGCAGAGCTTAGAACTCTCCATAACCGTAGACGTTCACTTTGACGACATACTGCATCCAAACAGTGAATCACCTGAGCACATTACTCGTTTTCCCTGGACTTCTATGTTCCATGTTGGGTTGTACCCTTTGTATTGGTGTTTGTAGACCTCTAAGTGCTTTGGGCGATGGGAAATGCACCAGGTAAACATGATTATTCTTTTATTCATTAATTGTCTGTAACCGCTTTTCTGATTATCTCGTGCTTGTAATCGCAAATGAGGCTCTGATACCAACATCCGATACTCAAAATGTCGTCGATTTGGAATTATTTCACAGTCTGTGATGGCAAGCCAAGCAAAGCGGACTGCAGGGAAAACCCGAGAGCAGTGAGTATGTCGCACTGTATGACGCCATAGACCAGGCTGCTGCTTTTACATTAACACTGCCAACACTCTCAACTGCGGAACTTCCTAGCCATTATCGTGTTATGGAAACTGTCTTGCCAGAGATGCACAACACTGTACTCATGAAGATCTTGTTACATCTAATGTTACTAATTTATAGATACTTTATTGTTCACAGAGGCGAATTATAATCACCTGTGGTGTAATGTGGGAAAATGATAAATAAAAGAGTGACAGTTCCCTTTTAATTAAAAAGTTTTTAATTAAAACAAAAAAGTTTTAATTAATACCTACACTATTGCACAGTGCTTCTGATTGCTTAATTCTAAGCATCGGTATTAACAAGTACAAAATGACACATACTTGTACTCGTATGAAATTTTTTTTTTTTATTTATGCATCCCTAGTCGTGGTGGGTCCGGGGTCTACTTGGAATCACTGGGCGCAAGGCAGGAACACACCCTGGAGGGGGCGCTAGCTTTTCACAGGGCAACACACACTCACACATTCATTTACACACTCATGCCTACGGACACTTATTGAGTCGCCAATCCACCTACCAATGAGCGTTTTTTGGACTATGGGAGGAAACCAGCGCACCCACATGGAAAACACACCAAACTCCAGACATACAGCCACCCAGAGCAGGATTGAACCTACAACCCCAGGATCATGGAGCTGTGTGATTGCGACACTATCTGCTGCACCATCGTGCCACCCTATTATATAATGTTCCATATCTGTATTCATGAGTGACTGGCATGATAACGTTAAACCTAGCTCAGTTGGAGTGAGTCAGTGTGAGTTTTTCAGGGTTTTCTCTCAGCAATGAAAAGGTGGTGGTTCAAGCCAGAGAAGGGGCGAGGCTGAAAGAAACAATGTTAATGAATTACGGTTTATTTTTGGCTCTAAGAAGCTAGTGCGATCTCTGGTGACAAAATCTCATGGTGCACATATAAACCAAATTCTCAATGGCTGTGTGTTTTATTCATACAAAATATAGGTATCACATTATAATAAGACTATTCTTATGACCTGTCAATAAATTGTTTATCATTGCTTTTATTAATATTACCTTTTTTAATATCTTTTGTAAACACAAATGGCAACAGTGGCAGATTTTTGCCAAATAATGTAAATGATGACTTTTTGAAAATGTCAAGGGAATAATACTTATTATTCCCTTTTTAATACTTAAAAAGGGGATAATACTTTAGAATATAAATTTATTTATTTCATATTTGAAGATACACCAAATTGCCACTAATGTCTAAAATGTTGGTGTTTATTTGATTAAAATTTGTGGTTAAAAGGTAAAACTATATGTGAAGTCAACAGGTTTAATATTGACTGATGGAAGACACAAATTAAAGTCAGTATTTGGCAAGATCTGAGGTTTTGCAGTATAAATGGATGTGGGCTCACTCATCAAACAGTAGGTCACTGTTGCCCTATCTATCTTTGTGTTATAACAGATTATTAATAACTTTTAATGTGTTTAGAGCATAATTATTACCCATTACAAATTGATATTAAACAATTTATAAACTGTTACAAGGGTAGGCATACTGGTACCAATACTTGGCTTGTGTCAGTGGAATTTTTTTCCCATTATGATGCACAACAGATTTACAATTTCAAGTATAAAGCTTTTGTTGTAGTATAATAGATTTTGCTGTAGCAAAATGTCTTAATACACTTAGTACATGGATGCTTTTCAGATGATCCTATGAAACACAAATACCAAAGTCTGTCTCTAAGCAAAAATACACCTGTGAAAATATTGTAACTGTTTTGTTTCCACAACTGCATTCCAAAACCTCGTGTTTAGCTGCATACATGTGCAGAGTAGACACTACAGAGACCCCCGCCTCCTATGGAGTCATTCCTGTCTTATATTTAGAGTGATGAGATGAGGGCAAGAAATCAGATGTCTGGAGTGATCAAGTCTTTTTCAGATGTAGCTTAGACATGACCTTTTCAGCAGACCACATCTGTTTATTCCTACTGCTATCACACCATGTAAATCTCCTCTAGAAGCATGGCATTCCTGACATAGCAAAACCATACATCCACATTTTAAATGTATTTATTTATGATTTTTTAACTTCATTTGAAGAGGTAAAGTACGTTTCTTTTTTTATTCACCTATAAAGTTACCACTGTGGAAATATGGAGTTTTGTCCTCTCTGGGACAAAATTTTACACCAGTATATTGACAGTTTTTTAGAATATACACTGTAACCGACAACTGTAACTTCATGACTGGTGTGTAGAATTCAGGAGGCCCCAGCAAGAAAAAGAGCTTAGTCTTATAAAAGCCCCCAACACTATGTTCCAGAAAATGTTCAGGATTTACACACAGTCATGATCTTTAAGTCACACCTAATTTAATGTATATGATCTGTCCTGCCTGACACTGATTGATGACCATTGGGGTTTCCTGCTACCTGCCTCAAACCAGCTGCTCACCCCACATTCAATGCTACCTGCCTCCGACTAGTTGCCCACCCTCCATTACAGACTACACTGAAGTTTACAGGATTAATAATTGCCTTTAGCCATTGTTGATTTTATTATTCTTATTATCACTACTATGATAATCTCATTTCTCTTGAGCATAACAACAGATTTATTTTGTGGTACTGTGCTTTTTTTTCCAACTGCTTTTTATGTGCTTTTGACTAGGGGAGCACTATGTACAATTACAGACTGTAGTGCATTTTTGTTGATCATCATCATCTTCTTTTCCACTTAATCAATTTCAGGGTCACGCTGGCCACAGGCCGTGGGGTATCCCCAAGCGTTCCCAGGGAGATAATCCTTGTGGGTCCTGAGTCTACCCTGGGCCCTTCTTCCAGATGTCTGTGCCTGGTATACCTCCAGTGGAAGGCGTCTAGGAGGCATCCTTATCATATAATAAAATGATACAATATAAAACGTGGTAGGCATTTTTAAAGAAATATACAAATTGTGGGAGAAGTCATTTATAGATTTTTGTGCCATTACCTGAATAGAACATGTTATTTAATTTGTTGTGAAGAAATTAACAGGTCCATTTCACTATTAAGTTGAATTGCCACTTGAATAAATGCATCACTAATAGCTTCATATAATTCCACTTAGTTGATTTTCATGGATTTTCCTGAGAGAAAAAAAATACAGTCCTGTAGCTTTAGCATTATTCCTTATTGCACGATATTACTGCATCATAACTGTCCTTTTTTTTTTTTTTTGGCAAGGGTGTTACCTTATTTTGCTACCAATCAAGAAGCAAGCTCCATCCAACCCATCTCTGGTTGCAGAGAAAAGAATGACTGAGAGAAATGGGAACAGATTAGAAAACCGAGTTCCATCCTCCTTAATTCCATAATTGCTAGCTCAAGGCCTTTTTTTCATGCTAGCTTTCCATGTAAATGAAACACAAACCAGCGTAAGGGGGGCTAATTGAGCATTAAATGGGAAACAAATGCCGCCAGACACTAGACCTGACGTCTGGCTTAGTGCTACATGAATGGATCTTGAGCCCAGATTACAGATTGGCATTCAGCAACCAGTTCCTGTTGAAGAACTTGGAAAAACAGGCAGGCTATTTGAGAAGGAAAAGGGCAGGATATGAGGCCCTGGCAATGGTTTCTCTCTGTATGAATATAAATTGATTGTAGTGGTGATTGGCAGATCACGTAGATTATATGTATATTTATGGCTTGAGATAATGTGTGAGTGTCATGTTTAGATGCTTTACTCTCAGCATTGCTCCTTTCTTCCTATCCACTGAGGTGCTTTGGGACCTGGGCTGTTTTTGTCATGTGCTCAAGGCCACTGTCATTGAGCTAATGGAATCTCTCTCATGTGATCTCTGACTCACTGTCTCGTCTGAGAGTCACTGGGATGCTTTGTGTCTCACTTGGGAGGCAGCCAAATAAACCCTCAGGATAAATTCTCTCTCAAATTAAGAGAAGTTACCAGCTTTCTAGCACTGCAGTGTATAAGACTCTTAGAATTGAGCTTTAACAGTAAAAGAGCATACTGTCACATTTGGAACAAAATTAAAAAACCTCTGCCTGTAACAAGATATAATAATATGTCAAATTAAAATCTTTATATTGGCCTAATTACTGTGAAATATTGGCTATGTAATTGGCAGTTGATATACAAATGATTTACAGTTTTCACCTGCTAGGTCTACATCAATACTTAATTACTGTGTTTTGGTCATTACATTTTCCCTTTTCTGGAACTATGGGCCATAGACCTCCTCCACAAATCATACATTTGGCACAGCGTTCTCAGACAGTTAATGTTTTCTCAACAACTCATCCATCAGACAGCTAGAGAAGCTTGATTTGTCACTCTACAGAACACTTTTCCTGCTAGCAACAGTGTGTTGTACATCATACGATGCTTGGTAATGTATGTGGTGTTGTAAGGCTTGCATGCAGCTGCTTAGCTGTGGAAATTAATGCCATGAAGCTCCCTTTGTCCGTTTTTGTGCTGATGTTAATGCCATGTGAGGTTTCTACCACTGCACTGTGCACCTCAGCACTCAGCGACCTAACTCACATCGTGGCTGAGTTGCTGTGGTTCCTAAACTCTTCCACTTTTCTGTAATACCAGTGATAAGTAATAAAATTAATCATGAAATATCTAGGAGGGAAGAAATTTCAAGAACTGGCTTGTTGCAACAATGACAACTATTTCAGACCCATGCCCAAAGTCAGTGAGCTCTTTAGAGCAACCAGTTCTTTCACAAATGTTTGTAAAGCAGACTGCATGGCTAGGTGCTTGATTGTTTTTATACCTGTTGCAATATGACTGAATAAAACCACTGAATTCAGTGATTAGGAGGTGTGTTAGGAGGTGTGTACATGACTTTTAGTCATGTATATATTGTGGTAAAATCACTGTAGTGCATAATCTCTAATGGGTTATTCGTGTATTCCACTTTTGTATCTGCTTTATTCTGTCAAGTGTCACAGTGGATCTGGAGCCTACCTAGAAGCTTTGGGCACAAGCCTAATGACTTATTTGTTTATAGAAAGCTCTTCATTATAAACCTAACTACAAACCTGTTTTAGGCCTTAATTATTCACAGAAAAATCTGATAAATATGCATTTTTGGTCGTATTGGATTTAATTAGTGAATGAAAAATTCTGCAAGCTTTTATGAGTCACTATTGTAGTTTTAGAGAGAGAGAACAGAAGAAGCAGGACCCAGGCTTTAGGCTCTTTGTTTTAGACAGATGGTGTCAAGATGCTGGGGCTTTTCCTCACTCTCACCTGTAAGTCACTGTTTTTGCTTTGAATCCTGCCGCAGCACTCTGATCTGGCCATGAGCTCCTTTCTAACCTCAGCACTTCATATTGAGCTGTTTAAGGCGAGCTATACACCATCTTCATCCTTATAGCCATACTGTCTGTAGCAGGAGTGTCTAATATTCTAAGCAAAAGACCTTCATTTCTGCGGTCAAGGGTTTGAAGATGTACACCATTTGGATAAAAAGTGGAATCAGGTGTGCTCATGCTTGTTTGCAATGAAAATCTGCAACAGCACTGACAATTTGTGGACAACATTGGACATAACAAAGATGTTTAAACTTGGGAGACCCTAACATTGTCAAAACAAACTTTGCTATTCATTTGTAGGTATATTCAAAGCAGACAAAATGTAAATATAATTTGAATCACTGAGATGGTAACTCAAGCCCTGTGACAAAAGAAATTACTTAGTAAAAGTTTATAGATATTCAATATATGTGACCCGAATACTGACCCCTGTGGAATACCATAAGTAGTTAGAGCTAAATGCATCACATGAACTCTTACAACTCTTACAAAACAGTGCAATGCCTTTAAAACCCATAAAATAGTTCAGTAATTCCAGCAAAGTCCAATAAGGTATGGTGTTTTATATTCAATCAAAGTATTCAATGTAGAAATGACCTAAATGTTTCAGTCTCCTTGACTGTATATTTTTCAGCAAATACAACCAACACTAATTCTTATCCTCATTCTTCTGCCCTCAAGGGATCTGTTGGGATTCTTTTCCATCATCAGAGCTGAAGATTTATGTGGGACCTAAAGGGCTTTGGAGCTGTCTGTTGGTAGCTTCTTATGCATGAGCACTGCTTATGATATTTAACAGCTGGACTCACAGCCTGTAAATCCCTACACATTCACTCACACCCCAAAACACTGCAGTCCTTATCAGGCCTTCCAGTGAAAACACGCTTCAGTGGTTTAGTAGCGCAGCACTAGAGGAAGCGAATAAGAGCTACAGTAGATAAGGACTCCAACTGTGAACATCAGATTCTGTTATGAGAGAGTCCATGAAGTGGGTATTAATAGGAAGCTTGTACCTATTTCCTGCAGTAACAGCCTCCTCTCTTCTGGAAGGGATTTGGACTAGATTTTTGAAGCATTCTAGTAATGATTTGATGTTAATCAGCCACAATAACATTAGTGAGGTTGAATGAATAGTTCTGGTTGCAAAAGCCACTCCAACTGATCTCAAAGTTATTGATTTCATAAGACAATCGCAGTATCAGTGCACCACAGTCAGGTGTGGGGTGTGGGGTGCATAATAGCCTCCTAGCTGATGCTTAGCATTAAGCGTGGTGACCTTAGGCTAATGTGTTGCTGCTGCAGAGCATCCTATTTCACTTTTCTATGAAGATTATACAAGCTGTGTTTGCACAATTGGATGGATGTGTGCATCCAGGATAGGTGCTTCTTAAAGTAGCTAAATTCACAAATTTTAAGTGTCTAAAGATGTGTTGACATATTGTAAAAATGTGAAAACTGTCGTGTGTGCATGTGAAACCCCAAAAAATGTCCTTCATTTGTGGAATGTGTGAGTGCATACGGTATGCGGAGTATGGAGGAAGGCAGAACTTTTCATCAGCTTATTAGAGAGTGCTCATGTGTGACTGGTGTCTGCTACCCATAATGCTTCTGGTTGTTGCTTGCACAGGCTGTAGGGCTGCAGGTGATGACTGAGGCCTGACTGTGATACATGCCAACAGTGGAGGCTTCCTTTCAACACTCACACTAAAACAAGAGATTGGCTGGTGCTAAAGAGGAAGCATTTTGAACTGAAATCCAGTCTGAGTGTCCACATACTGTAAGTGTTCATGTTAAAAGGTCTTAGGTGCATTGACTGTACTGAGAAAGTTTGTCAGAGGCTCGGTTAGACAGGAAGATTGATTTGTGTGCTTAAACCCATTCACCCCCAGCATCTGTGGAAATGAACCTAGACATTTACATTTAAGGCATTTGAGAAGTACTCTCATTCAAAGTGACTTTTAATCCATTTTAATCAAGTTACAGAGGTAGACTAATGTAGTTTTAGGAGTCTTGCCTATGGAATTTTATTGCTTTAGTTTAGATTTAATGTCTAACTTTAGAATCAAATTCTTATCTGGTGTCAGAAATCCAGTGGTTTTATGGACTATAAGAGTACTTGATTTTCATTATCCATTCATTATCGTCGTCTTCATGCTTTTTAAGTTGCTCTAATTACGTGGAAGCCACAAATTGAACCTCCATTTCTTCTCCTGAACCCACTTTTCATTTCCCATCATCAAATTCATTTTCTTTTGACAGTGTCCTTTTTAGCCATGTCAGAGAAATAGCATGAATGCAGAGCGTGTAGAGTCATGTTAGCTGGGCTGGACCTGCACAGGGGAAGTATGGAAAGTTCATTAGAGACTACCTCACTAAATCATGACCTGTGGGGATTAGGTGGCTTAAAATGGCAGTTTACTTACATGGGAATTTCTCCATTTCATCTTACAAACATCCATCAGAAATTTCATAGGTGACACGTCCTGTATAGCAGGGCCCTCTGGGTCATTAGAAGTCATCTGGGAATGTTGTGTTACTTTGTTTCAACCTCTGACGGTGTAGTGATAGTCCCATTTTTGTTATTTCTTTGGTGTGATCTACTACAGAAGACTTTTTTTCAGGTCTCTCAAAGTGAGTAATATTGATCTGTATGTTTCACCTTAGATGCATCTGTCAGAATCCCCAAGAAGTCACTTGAACCTAACTCAAACTCTGAAGGCCTTTCCTAAAAATGTTGTTTCAGAGTTCTATCAGGCTTTTCTGAGAAAGAATACTGATCTACAATCTATCGTTATCTTACACCTGACAATAAGATGTATATAAGTGTGGGAATATTCCTTTAAATAAACTTATTTAACAGTTTGGAGAAATGATACTAGGAAATCATTCACAAACTTTGAGAACAAAGTTGGAATAATGAGAATATTTATCAAAACAACCATCAGAAACCTCACAGCTGAGCCCTGTGTAGCAGGGCCATGGGGTCATTCCAAAGAAATTTGACTTTACACATCTAAGCTTTGTCCCGTTTTTCTGTCTTATTTTGAGTGATTGTGACACACCTGCCTTGAGCTGGAATGAACTCCCACCAAATGAAGTAAGTGTTTGAACAGAGAATGCAAGAACAGAGTGTTTATGAAAAACAATTTTCTGATAATAAAACAAGGCATAAACATATGTCTATTACAAAAACACATGCTAATACAGCTCAAATTTAAGTAACAAGAAAAATGTAATATTTTTTTTTCTCAATTTAAGTTTTTCCAAAGCCATAAATTATACTCACAGCTTATATTTAAAGTAGTCAGACATGTTCACCATACACCTCTTGTAGCAGTATAAACAGGACATTTCAGTAACAGGAATGTTAATTTCACTTAATCCAGACACTGATACAATGTGATAAAATATTTTAGCATATCTCATTAAAGTTAGTTTGGGATTTTTCAAGTTTATAAATTGAATTTGGGAATACTCTAGAACAATGGGAATTATGAACATATAACCAGTGGTCATAGCACCTGAACACCAGAACATCCAAATCCACTGAAGCTATGCTTGGAAATCTTGGGTGGCTGCTGGTGTTGGTGGTGCCAATTTGGGGCACCCACCCTATGGTCTATGGATCCCAGTGCCTGTGCAGTGAAGGGAATACTGTACTGAATACATTGTGCTGTCCTTTGGGTGATATATAAAATGTATTTCTTGACTCTGAGGTAAAAAAAAAAGATCATTGGGCATGTCCTACTGGTTAGGGGTGCTACCCCAATATCCTGCTAAATCTGCCACTGTGGTCACTTCTAATTTCCTAATTGCCCCCTTCCTCAGATAAATTGGTTCTAGTTTCCTGTTTTCTGGTGTGTGGTTCATGCTTTGTTATGGATGGGCTGCTGTCACATCATCCAGGTGGATGCTGTACATTGTTGGTGGTTGAGGTGACTCCTAATGTTCCAAAGTTGTAAAGCACTTTGGGTGTCTTGAAAAGTGCTGTATACAGCTGAAGACATATGTTTACATACACACTAGGCAAATTCATGAAATCTTTACTCAATGTACTCAATTTACTTAATTTTTGGATGGTTCTGAAAGAACTTCTGTAATTGAGTCAGGTTTGTAGGTCTTCTTGCTTCTTCAATTCTGCCAGTAACTTTCTGGGATTGAGGTCAGGGCTTTACGATCGCCAGTCCATTACTTTAACTTTATTGGCATTAAACCTTTTTGCCTCAACTTTGGAATCATGCTTGGGCTCACATTTGCGCCAAGCTTTAACTTTCTGGCTGATATCTTGAGATGTTTCTTCAATATCGCAACACAATTTTGCTTGTTCATTATGTCATCACTTTTGTGAAATGCATCACTCCCTCCTGCAACAAAGCACTCTGATAATATGATGCTGGCAAACCAATGTTTCACTCTAAAGATTGTGTTTTTTGGCTTGCAAGCTTTCTTTTTTTCCTCCTTAAACGATGCTTGTAATTATGGCTAGGACATTTCTCAAAAAGCAAGATAATTTGTGCCCATGTGCAATCTGTAACCTGGCTATTTAAGGTCAGGTTTGGAGTAGTGGCTGTTCTGTTCTAAGCAATATATCTCCTATATCAATGATGGTTAAACATCATTAGAAAAACAAACTTGGTGTATGAACACTTCTGTCCCTCTGGATTTTTGATATAGTGAATTATAAGTGAAACATTAATAATTATTTGTTGGAAAAATGTATTGTGTCATACATATTTATACAAAGTACATATCCTAATAATCTTACAGAAATTCTGGAGGGGATAAATACGAGTTTTAATGGTAACCACCGTTCTGTCTCTGTTTAGCCGTCATGGTGTGCGCTCTCCCGACACGCAGGCTGTCCCAATTCTTAGATACCTCATTATGCTGTCTACTAAAATATCTTCATCATCGATATTTTACAACATCAAACCCTTCCTCGGCCGCGAGGCCAATCACACGATGCAACGCCGTAACAACTCCCGTCTCTTTCGCTTTTCTCCCAGAGCAAAAATAAGTAAAATCACGATAAAGACGGGAAGATTAGAATCCACCGTGCTAGCCGCTGAGGTAAAAACACGGGATGCCTGCGGTAAGCGGGAACAAGCCGTGAACATCACTATCTAACTGCAGCATCTCAATGGTCTGCCTCAAGAGGACAGACGACCGTTAGAACGCTACCTACTTAAACAGCTGTCTACGCAGTCAGTGCCTGCCTAGGCAGCTCACTAGGTTTTGCTTTAGCTATCGTCAAGAACACCAGAGAACACAGTGATTAAGGAGAACAATCTAGAACAGTCCAGAATGGCAAAATTAGGAAAGCATTTAACAATAGTGTGGAGAAATCGTACTAGGAAAACATTCTCAAACTGTGTAAAGCATAAAATTACCCAACAAAGTGGGAATAATGAGAATATTTTTCTAGAACAGCACAAATGTGGAGAAATACTACAATGGTGTGAAAGGAGTAGGACTGGGACAGGGAAAGAACAACCCAGTACAGTGCACATAAGAGAGTGTGGTGAAAATGGGTTAAGAAAAATCAATAATAATCAGATTTCATAGCTTTTTAGAATGCAAAGCACTTTATGGAAGTGGCTTGTAAGCTTTATAATGCTTCACATACTTGTTAGAACATGATACTGCCTACAGGTACCTTCTGTCTTTTCTAACTTCTAAAACTTCTGAAAGCTAAATAATTATGATATGTATTGTGTCAATTATCAGTACAATGCCTTCACGTGTTATTGTAAAATGTTCACCATATTGCCTACTCCTACTGTGACTTATATGCGAATATCTGTTATTCTAGAAACAGCCACCAGAAAACTCACAGACATTCTGTCTGTGTCCTATGAGTAGCAGGACCAAGGGGTCATCACTTACCAGCTGCGAATGTTAGATTATTCAGCTCCTGATGCCCTTGGCTTAGACCCATTTTTTCTGTGGTCTTTGGTGTGATATATTAGGAAAGAGCTGTTTTCAGGGCTCTAGCTTTTATCAGGTTTCTCTGAGTTAGTAATGTTGATTTAGGATCAGGCTTTGCCTTTCACCCTGAAAAGACAATATGTTCACTGGGAGCTGATCCTAGATTAGCATGGCTTCCCTGCTTCTTATACCTCATGCTGTCCTCAGCTGTCATGTTCTTTTTGATTAATCTAGATTGTGAGAGACAGAACGTGTTACAGTGTTCTCTGGTTTGTTTTTCTACATTCATCATTAATGTCATCTTTTACTTCACTCCCTCTGGTTATTGAACTGAAGGTGCAGTGTAGATTTCAGTGTAAAAGCATTGTCTTGAGCTGTAATTGCATGTAGTGGACTGTGAATGGTCTATGTGATGAATATATAATGGACAATCCCATTTTTTCTTCTTTATTCTTTAAATAAAGGATTTTGATTATGTGTGTGAACCCTGTTTACATGTTGATGTTGTAGTGTTTTGCCCGTGTAACTTTTGAACAAGAAAATAAGAATTAAGGTCATTTACATATACCAGTCTTATAGAATCTGTTACAAAAAAGGCAGATTAATTCTAAAGGATGAAGACTATGCACCCAAGTGATACAAGTGTGTACATGCTCGTCCAACATCCATCCATTATCTGTAACCGCTTATCCAATTTTAGGGTTGTGGGGGGTCCAGAGCCTACCTGGAATCATCGGGCGCAAGGCGGGAATACACCCTGGAGGGGACGCCAGTCCTTCACAGGGCAACACAGACACACACACATTCACTCACACGGACACTTTCGAGTCGCCAATCCACCTGCAACGTGTGTTTTTGGACTGTGGGAGGAAACCGGAGCACCCGGAGGAAACCCACGCGGACACGGGGAGAACACACCAACTCCTCACAGTCACCCGGAGCTGGAATCGAACCCACAACCTCCAGGCCCCTGGAGCTGTGTGACTGCGACACTACCTGCTGCGCCACCGTGCCGCCCCTCGTCCAACATTTCTTCTCAAATTAAGTTTTTTTGTAGGTAGTTTGTCATTGTTTGCTATAGCAACAGCTTTGATTTACTTAAAGGACTCTACTCTAGATCAGAACAGTGAGGTATTAATGATATTCAGCCATGAGAGACTTAGTGGGTTCAGGTACTGATGTTGTTGGATTAGTCCTGGATCCCCAGCACAACTTTAACTCATCTCAGAGGTGTGTCTGGCCAAGTAAGGGTTAATTTAAGGGTATATTTAAGAGTGTACAGGTTATGGATTCTTTAAGGAAAGTTGTTGTCTGCTAATAATACAGCTGTTGCTTGTTCATGGCTATCGATGCTTATTTTCTCTTCTTTTTACAGAGGAGTGGGAAGTACATCCGAATATTTTCACTCAGAAGGTGGACATACTTAAATACATGACAAGCCTTGTGACAAAAAGTCAGAATGTGTCCCTCTATGAGGATACTGATGGATGTGCAGTGCTGGGCGTCGGTCTCTACTCCACCCTTTCCATGCCCACACAACAAGCCTTTGGGCAAAGGTGTGTACAGTGTTTTATTGTTTGCCAATGACTTTAAAATTACAGCTTCAAAATCATTGTGATGCTCACTTGTGTATAAAATCATTACTCAAAATTGTTCTGGAGGCAGCCCTACCTTGGATGGAGATTATCACATACCATGCTGTAAAGCATCCTTGGATATCTAGAAAGGCACTATATAAATGTAAATATTAATGATAGAAAATAAACTGGGAAAGCTTCACCTAGACCCCCAGGTTTGCCTGGACTTACTACCAGAAATGTCTTTAGAATAAATGTGTGCAACAGTTCTTTTTGTTACTATAGACTTAGATCTGTTTCCTATTTTGTTGGAAGTGCTGTATAAATCTCTGTATTTTATTTAAATAAAGTGAAATAGCCTATGATTACTGACTCTGAGGTTGCAGAGCATTGTTGAATGTCATTCTGTAGCAATCATTAATCAAGTGCACAAATTGAACCCCTTTAGAATCTGCCTCAGAGGCGGTAGAATTTTATTGTATCACATTCTGCAGCTTCCTTCAATGTTGCAGTTATAACACAGATGTACAAGAAAAAAAGTGTCTAGGCAGAGCTTTAACAGGTTATAGTCCTGTATTTCAAAATCTAAGCCCAATGTGTGCTAAATAATCACATTCATTGTGCTTTTGGCCAGTAACCAATTACATTCCTTCTGCATCAAAGGCAATGCTGCCTCCAGAACCATTTTAAGTAGTGATTTTACATGATTATCCACTGGCCTGTAATAGGAAAAATAGAGCCTCTGTCATTGCTACCCTGAAACTGCAAAGCAGCAGCAATTGAAGTAGTGGAAGTAGTAGTAGTAGTAGTAGTAGTAGTGGGAATAGTATTCTACTTTATCTTGGCTGAATGACTGTAAGAGATGAATCCATTGTATATAAGATTTTTAATGATCTTGATATGTGTTTACAGCTTTTCAGATGAGTTTAGTGTGCTCCTACAGCTACGAAGCTCACAGGAAGAAGACCGCAGCATCCTGACCATCCTAGACTTCTACAACCAGGTCATGCTACAGATCCGCCTCAGTCCATCCACTGTCACCTTCATCATTGCCCAACATCGTGATTATGAGTGAGTATCAGAGTTCATTATCATATATCATTTAAATTAAAGGAATTGTACAGTGAGTGTGGTGCTTCTGAAGTAAGTGTATTTTATAAATATCAGAAAAGGAAAGTTAAATGATTGATAGTGATAACTGGCCATATGCGGCAGATGCAGATGATAAGGACTAGGTTGCAGAATGATGCATTATTTCTGTAAATCTACAATCAACATTTTTTTATAGATTTATACACGTTCACATTGTGAAATAGCCATTACATTGACACTTTATGACCTGAATCTGTCAGAGATTTTGTACTTAACCTGTTTTAAACATGGTTGCCCTCACATAGGTGCTTTGATCTGTGGAGCATAAACCAGCTCATTCAGGGACTACAGAGTTATTTAGTCTTTTTTTTAACATGTGACATGAATTTTGTAGACTAAGGGTATAAAATAACATCACTCTTATAAATATTGTTTGCTACTTTGAGTGACTGATTCTTTAAGCTCTGCATATACACAGTGTTTGTTGTGGTAATTAATTATTTGCAGCCAGCATGCATAATATCTCTGTAATATAAATGTTTTATATACACTACCTTTCCTCAGACAGCACTGTATAGGAAATGTTTTGATGTGCACAGGTTTGCAGTACCTGGCCTGTCGGACTCACAGTGGCACTGGATTTCTATGGGTGTCACCTTTGAATATCTAGCTGTGTATGTGGATTGTGTCCTTGTGGAGAAAGTCAGCTGGACCTTCCCCTACATGGGCTTCACCACTGATGGCTTGCTGATGGTTGGGGGCATTCTGGAGGGGTTTGAGACACCTTTAGCTGTATGTTTTTGGAACATTTTTCATAAAACAAATTTCTAACACCTGTTGGTGAAAGATATTTGGGATTAGCTAAAAAGCACAAATAACATGCATTTCACATTGATCAGAGTTTCTATGACTCCTTCTGTTTCAGAATGTTTCACTGGTTTCCTTTGTCAAACACTGACCGTGATAAAACATGAATCTATCTGACCCTTTTAAAATATGAGTTTGAGGTGGAATGTAATCACTGTATATTTTACTCCATATGTTTCAGAGGTAGTTTACATGTGCTTTATCTGTTTAAAATGTTCAGCCAGAAGCAGCCAAGGATAAAGGCAGATTAATAAATACATGTAAAAATACATTTATGAGTGTTTTGTATAGCCAAACAAATGTAGTAATGCCCATAATGTACTTGTGCTAAACCTGTGACACATTTAAAGAGTATGAAAAATTTTCTTCCCAATATGTACATAAGGCATCATTTGTTTGGAATAGTGTTCTCCATGTGAATACTGTTCTCCATGTGGCAGGTTGGGGTTCACTTTCCAAACCTTGAAAGCAAAATACACTATACTAGTAAGAATCCCTGGGTTAGACTCCTAATGTTGAATGTAATATATTTGGATTAGAGCATCTGCTGAACATCCTAAATGTAAAATGCAAATATTCTCCTGCTCTGAGACTTCAAAAACTGTATCTGAACATCATCTCACTGTGCTTCTTATGGACTGCACATACTGAGCATGTTAGTGATAACAGCATTCTTTAACATAGACAAGATTAATAGTCAAACAGCTGGCAAGGCATGCTTTATTCAACCTGAATTCTCAGGCCACTGACATTCCTAAAGCTTTACTACATGAGAGACATAATGATATCAGGTTAGCTATACATCAATGAACCAGGCTTAATAAAGTGGTGAATGATCACAGAAGCTCCCAGAAGTGATATGGGTATGTGATTTATGTCATATGTTTTGTTTTGACAGGGAGAGCTCAGACAGATGATGTTTTTAATGGGAGATGGCAGAGCTGCCAGTCATCACTGTAGCCTCCACCAGCCTGAGTGTGCATCTTCTATTCAAGCACACCACATCACCCAGGTACCAAAATATAGATGTTATATGGGAACACTTCTTTTACAAGGAAAAATTGTTTTAGAACATGCCTAAATATTATAATCTTGTCAGAAACAAGGGCACTGTACAGGTACATATTGGTTCAATAAAATAAAAAAAAATGTTTTGACAAGCGATTCCTGCTTTTGCCAGCATTCCACAGTTCATGCCACAGTTCATGCTCAGTTGGTTCGTTAATTAATTTCTGTGAGGGTACAGAAGGTATGTCACATGGGAAACTGATTCATACTGGATTAAAATCATGGATCTAATCCAAAAATAGCTACTTCACCAAGCAGGAGTTGTAGAGTTTGTATATAACTTCATTTTAAATTAATATTTTATTTTAAAAAACATTCATTTTGCTTAAAGTACATTTTGTAAAAAAATCCTTATTCCTCCAGTCTCCTCTATCACCTTCAAGCGGCCATACAGAGGGGCCAGTATTTCCCCCCGAGTCCTCCGCTGATACAGAAGACCATGCCATTACAACTACAATTCAGCTGATGCCTGACAGGCAGGAAGCAGACACAGTGGTAAGGATTCAGTAGAAATCCTTTTACAGGCTCTGAGAAATTTGCTTGCAAGTTATAGCACTTTGGGACTCATTAGTATGTAGCGTTCCAGTGTTGTGCAAGGGTTAACAATGAGGAATTGACCAGCTTTTAATGGGCAAAACCTCCCATAAAATGACAGCAGAGTTTGAAAATGGATGGAGGGATGGAAACTGAATGGATGGAAAAAAGAGATGGCCCCAGCTTCTTCTTCATTTGTCCTTGTTAAACTGTAGTAGTGTGCTATGTGGGGAGGTCTGAGACTAATGGCTGTAGTGAAAGTGGTCTCATTTTGGCTCAGTGCTGAAGCAGCGAGGGTGGGACAGAGAGGTTATAAATGTTCCATCTGAAAGGGGTGGGAGGGCACCAGTCTGGAGCGTGCTCAGTGCTGCTCTGTAGGAACTGTTCCACAGTCAGCAAATGACCTGGAAAATCATTAACTGTCTTAGGCTCTTTATAGTTCAAATCCAAACAAGGAGCACTTGCACTTGGAGCAAAAATGTGACAAAAATCTTTACTGTTACACAAAGCTGATCCTATTTATTTGGCATAGACATGATATTAAAAAGAATATCAAAATCAGGTACTATTATTTTAGCATTACAACATTTGAATGAAATATGTTTATTCTACAAGCAATGATCCCTAAAAATTGTAGCATTTCCCTCTTACATGATCCACTCGAAAGTATATACACTTATAACATTTAAATGATCTCATTTTTCAACGTCCATTGTCCATTTTATGAACACCCTGACCATATGTGAACTTTTTTAATTCATAGTATGCAAAGCAACAGATGGATAATAGTCTGTAACTGCAGTACAACAAAGTGAATCTGAATAGTCAGTGGAACTGATAAATGTGTGAGATATACAGGGGTTGGACAATGAAACTGAAACACCTGGTTTTAGAACAAAATAATTTATTAGTATGGTGTAGGGCCTCCTTTTGCGGCCAATACAGTGTCTATTCGTCTTGGGAATGACAGATACAAGTCCTGCACAGTGGTCAGAGGGATTTTAAGCTATTCTTCTTGCAGGATAGTGGCCAGGTCACTACGTGTTGCTGGTGGAGGAAAACGCTTCCTGACTCGCTCCTCCAAAACACCCCAAAGTGGCTCAATAATATTTAGATCTGGTGACTGTGCAGGCCATGGGAGATGTTCAACTTCACTTTCATGTTCATCAAACCAATCTTTCACCAGTTTTGCTGTGTGTATTGGTGCATTGTCGTCCTGATACACAGTACCGCCTTCAGGATACAATGTACCATACAAAAATACCATTGAATGCATGTGGTCTTACTGTTGCAATGTGCAATTAACGAAGATTGGCCAATTTAGCCATGAAACCTCCCATATTACATTGTGTGGAAATATTACATTGTGTGGAAATAACATTGTGTGTTTCTTCCACCTCAGACACTGAATTTACAGAATGGTCATTTTAAACAACAATGTATTGCGAGATTTGTTTTGAAATCCAAAACTAATTCTATGGCCTTACTTATAGCTATTTTATTTTTAAATCTAACAAGTGGTTTATTATTCAATTAAACAATGCAAACTGAATAATTACATAATTAATAGGCAATCTCGATGCTTCTCTTCAGTTACTGAATCAGTTCCTGTCTTAGGTTGCCTCAGAATCTGTGACTAGACTGTCTGAGATAAGAACTACACTTGATGAAATCAGAGGAAGGCAGTAATAATCTGAACTGAGATAAGACTCCTTTCAAGTGCCTCCACAAAGGAGCTTCCCTAATTGACCCACAGCACACCAAAACATCAATGTCAAGGGGGAATTTGCAGGATGTGATTTTTTGCCGTCTGTTTGTTGAGACTTGCGTTGAACATGTCCAATAACACAGTGTGTTTTCCACACAGGTGAAGAAAAGGTCGTGCTGAGGTTAACAGCTGCTTTATTGGAGCCGCTGGGTGCTGTCCTTGTCTGTGAAAGTGAAGTCTGCTTGTGCTATGTACTGGCTTCTTTAATTGGGTTGGGTTTGTGAGGCCACAGTCTGATTAGGACAGACAAATTTTACCCCTGCTGTTACTTAGGATAATGTTTGACCCTCAAGTTAAGTTGGTCACATCCTGAAAGTGACTTGTGACTGAAGTATAAAGTGGAGAAGTCATCAGACTGAATATTACATCAGGTTTTGAATGTATATGCATGATAAAGTTTCATATCACTATAAAATAGAGGTTGCTACTTTATAGTTTGAAGCACTGTGCCTTTGTTCAAAAATATAGTTAGTAACACACATTATTACACACAAAACCGCACACAATATTAGGTCTGTATCAAATAAAAGGCACAGCAGAATTAATGCATCTAGAAATTGAAAAAAAGTGTGGTATATAAATAAACCTTTTCCTGTTTTATATATATATATTCCACTGACTATTCAGGTGCACTTTGTAGTACTACAGTTACAGACCATCTGTTGCTTTGCATACTATGTTAGCCCCCTTTCATCCAGTTTCTCAATAAAAAATAGATAAATATATAGAAATTAAATATAAAAATAAAATAGATAAATAGAACTAAAAAGTTCACATATGGTCAGGCAGTTCATAAAATGGACAATAAATGTTGAAAAAGGAGATCATGTAAATGATTTAGCTGATTGGTGAATGTAGTTTCACCTAAGAGGGAAATACTACAAGACAACATCCCTAATTTCAGAGGTCACATAGAGCAAGTTCAGACAAATGTGTTCTAACCCTCTTCTCTCTGGCATTTTAGAATCCTCAGTTCCTTCACTGTCAGGGATGATGTGGACAGCAGCTTCATATTTATATCTGATGATCAATGGGAATCCTGTAAAGTGTTCCACTGAGCAAGGACAGTTCCTATACATCACCCCACCCCCTCTCTTTCTCTCTCTCTCTTTTATTTCCTCCACTAATAAAGCAGGGATGTGATAGTGCTGTTCATCTATGAGACACAGTAATTATAGCCGAGTGAAGGGATCTCTGGGAGTTCAGCTCCAGTTTTGTATCAGAGTCCTGGCAGAGATGTCTGTCATCAGAATTCACTGTTCTGACAGAAGTTAGACATGTAATTAAGATCTCTCTGCTGTAATTTAATGCTCTAAAATAAGCCAGATTTCATAAACTTAAATATAAATATGGAAGAAGTGTCAGGGGTTTTACTCTCTGACCAGTGTTTTCCCACACTTAAGCCCATATATAAACACATACACACACTCTCACACACACATATGCTGCAGGTTAGCATAAGGTCACCATACATTGTAATAAGCATTGGCTAGAGTGATATAATGACCCCCATAATTGGAATTGGAGCTGTGAAACTTAATTCTCTGATGTGAGAGAACTCTATTCAGTACCTTAGGGATAAGAGTGATGGAGACGTACCTGACCTCACTACTCCTCTCTGAAGTTAACACTATGTAGTATTTTTCCTTTAAAAGCACAGCTTCAAAATCATTGTGATGCTCTATAGTCGAATCCTCACAACAGTGTTGCAACGTCTGTTGTAAAATCTAGGTGATATTCCTGGTAATGGCAGCTAATTTGTGTAAAAATGTGGAATAAAAATGTAGATGTTGAAGAGGAGCATGTGTGGAAAGACTGAAACTCTTGATAATAAAGATGGAAGTGTATTAGTTGGAAGTCTTTCATCCCCCCAACAACCCCCACCACTCCTTGTCTGTAAAAAAAAAACGTGAAAACCTAAGAAACAGAGTCCCACAGAGCACTTCAGAAACAAACCCTTCCTCTGTAATGCATCTCCCTGACTCAACCCCGTAACTATGGCAACCATGACCGCTAATCCTTCCTGTTTTAACAACCTCGTGGTCATTCCGTGTCCCACAGCTTTTTGATTCTATTAGCTGGGGGTCTAGCAAGCAATGATTCGTTTTGAATCAAACCAACTTCCCTGAGCTCCTCTGAGCTTGTTTGTGGAACATTGCAGTGATACTCACTGACGCTGCGACTTTGGCTTCATAAATCGCTTCTTCTTCTGTGGTTACTGTGTCAGTTGATGACTTTTAAGAGTTTTGTAGTTCGTCCAGCTTTTCATGGTTTCACTCAGTCCTTGAAGTTCTACATCTTATGATGGAGTTTCTGATTAAATGCCATCACTTTAAAGCTCTGATCTGGTTTTGCAGTTCCATTTTCCTCAGCAGTCTCTCCCATTACTGAAGACTTGAGAATATTCAGAGTAATACACTGTATACACTGTACACTTGTCGACAGCCCTTAATATCAGCAGAGTCAGCATGCATGGTTGTATTGTCTCTGTAGAACAGTACTGACCAATAAAATGGGATACAATGTCACAGTGTCACAATGCCCAAAGCCAGGTTACCGCTATAGAGATGTAAAGCTCAAAGTTTGGTTTTGGAGAAGTTTAACTGTGTTCTCTGGAGTGATGGATGAATCATCTGTTATTTTGAGATGGATTGGAGTGGTGTCTCTGATCCAGTAATTATAAGCCAATATGAGTACTTGACTTCACTGATGTTCCTGTGGCTGAATTCAGTCAAATACTTATAGGACTGGTGCAGGCTATAGCCATGGTCTAGCCTAAAAACTGGATTAAAAGAGTAGTATTGAGTGATCCTCTGTGTGGAGGTGCTGTGTGTTGAGTAAGTGCCTGAAACCTCACTGTTTGGGTGTGTTGGATTTGGTTCTGGGTCCTGAGCCCTGATGTGGGCGTGTATGGGAGGTTCCTGTTTGGACAGAACTAGTAGAGAATCAGGAGTGGGAGCCGCACTGGGTGGATGCTATATAAAGTGATGCAGTGTTTGAATGTCCTTTAGTCATGCAGTGCCATGCTGGGCTTACCTGCTGCCTGATTCTGGGACTGTTTCAGTTGGGTCTGCACGTGGAGGGGCAACAGAAACCTGAGGTAGGCCACGTTGTCTTTTAAAAAGAGTAATATTTGACAACGCTACCCACATGAAGAAGGTTTGGCTTATAATGTACTAACCTGTTTTATGAGTTTTGTAATATTGATGATGCACAGGGCTGCAATTCAATGATTCAAAGGATGGCTTTAATAAATTATTAGGGACAGGTTCGGAAGTATAATCAGGGGCTGCCTTCGATGTCCTTTATTCCTAGTCACAACGGAGTTAGAAAAAAATGTCTTAATTGAACACAATTCAAGGCCTGGAAGACCACCAAAACGTAATGTTTTCATCTTTAAGAGGAGAATAACTAGCTCCACTGTTGATCCACATCCTGTGAGTAGGCAAGTCAAGAAGCCATTAGTTTGTAAAGGAAACAGATAAAAAAATTACTTGTGCCAGACCATGTTCCTGCATGTGGCCATTTTGACTGGAACTGAAATAAAAGCTGATATAATAAGTATAGGACATTTACTTTGCTCTCAGGTATAGATTTTTAAATGTGTATATGTAATATTAATGACAGCTTTAGTTTTATTTTTTCCATTGTCTGTTGTAAAGGGCAAAGATGTTAAATATGGGGGCATTTTTGCCTCTTGTCCTTTACCTCAGATGATGCAGATGTAGATATATTGGTTAATCAGAGGGTTCATGTGATCCAAAAAGGGGAGATGATTTAGGATTTTAAAGGAACATGCATCCACTGAGCCTCTGTCATTGCTACTCTGGTCTCAGCACTGCATAAACTGCACTATGTAACTTCAAGGAAATTGTAAATAGTAGTATAAATGCAACATTATATTTGCTCCGTGTATTGCAAGTCTTTTTGGTTGTTTAAATTAGTCAGGGTCTGTTGAGGTTACTCCAGGGCTGCTAGAGTTGTGACTGTATGTTTGTTTGCCTACCTACTAAGGGTATATTAGACTCCTATAAAAATATAGTGTAGGGCTTCTTTTCTAACATAGCCTTTATGACTAAATGCCTTGTACAGATGAATGTGCACAAGTTATTCATAATTCTGCAATGCTGGTATTGGTGCAGCAGCCACTGTAAAGATAATGAGCAGTTGTACAGGCCTGAAAGGAGAGCTTCAGAGGTGACTAAATAAATTAAAATGTATAAAATAAATTATAATTTATAATATGAATTCTAATAAAAGAAATTATTTGGTTACTCCACTAATCAGCTTCCATTAGTGGTTCCCATTATTGATTCATGTTTTTTACTCAAGACTCAACCATGTGAGTCATCTGAGACTCAATCATGTGGTGGTATTTTTCTTTTTTCTTTTTCCTTTAAAAGGTTGAAAGGTCTTTGCCCAGCTGCATATTCAAAAATGACCACGGAGATCACCTTCAAGCCTGTGTCTTAGAGAGGATTTATGGAGCAGCACATTATTACTGTCAGCACAACCATACTGAATGCAGATCATATTCTGCTCTAGGCGAGAAACTCATGGCAATCTATCATTGTGCAATCACACAAAGCCTGCAGTCAGGCAAACTGGACTGACCTCAGCTCTACATTTGGTGATAAGTTTTCCTGTTGGCACTTTAACAAAATATAAGTTGTTAATTTCACCTTTTTTTTCTGCAAAAGTGTATGTCATTGTTTCTCTTTGCATGCGTCCTAGTAGTTGCTCCCCTGACTGAATGGAAAACTGGTATTCTTAATTTTGCCCATAATCCTGTAGTCATTTTAAATCTGACACAGTTGGCTCTCCTTGTGTAACTCTGTATTGAACTGCTAGTGAGCAATGAGTGGTAAGAGGAAATGGATAAGAACCTCTTACTATGTAAACAGTTCACACCTCTGCCCTAGGGTTGTTATGGTGCTACAAGTTAACAGCTAGTCATGGGGCATGAAATCTTAAAATGTCTTTTTATATTAGCCTTGTAGGTCCAGTGAAAACCTTAAAGAAGCAATTTTGATTGATGCGTTAATGACCGAATTAAATACCTGGCACAGAATCCTGACCCTTCCTTGTGAACCCAGACTATTTTGTACCTCATATAATGTGATTATTGTTTAATCCTCAAAGGCATCTCATTTACACTCAGTTCTGGTTGTTGTCCAAATATCCCACCATGATTTTATTAGCTGATTTATAATGAAAAGTGTCAAAGCAATTTTATACTTCTACAGGAGCCAGCTTCAATTAGTTGGAGTGACCGTGTCACCTCTAAGGAGATTGAGTGTCTGTTTCTTCTGAGGCGGCCTCTCTGCAGTGTTAGTGCCTGATTACGTTCACTCTGAGGCTTATTGTTTACTGGAGGAGAAAGACTCACTTTAATGGAGACAGCCGGTCTGTGCTTGGAGTCATATTTTGGCCACTGGCCAAATCATGGTCTTTTAATAGTCTTTGGTCTTTTTCATAAAAAGACCAAATATTGTTTTACCCTTCAAGCAAATTTAAAAACATGAATTTCCCTGAAGAGTTCCAATAGTTTGTATTTCTGAATTCAGCTGCGTTATGGTGCACCTTTGTGGACACAGATGTTCAGTTGTGCAAGCACAGCTTGTATAATCTCCATAGACAAGCATGAAATGAAATAGGATGCTTTGGAGAAGTTGAACATAAGCTTAATGGTCATCCCCAGTGCCAAATATCAGTTAAAGAGGTTTATGGGCCTTCTGCATTGGGCTGTGGAGCAGTAGAACTGCATTCTCTGGAAGTAATGGAGCACCATTCACTACCTTTGGGTTAAGTTGGAGTGATGTCTGTGATACAAAAAAAAACATTCAAAATCACTTCTGACCTCACAGATGCTCTTGTGGTTGAATGTAATCAAATCACTGTTGTATGTTCTTTACATTTCAGTGTGGATTAGTTTGTATTTAGGGCGGCAGGGTGGAGAAGCAGGTAGTGTCGCAGTCACACAGCTCCAGGCACCTGGGGTTGTGGGTTCAAGTCCCGCTCCAGGTGACTGTCTGTGAAGAGTTTGGTGTGTTCTCCCCGTGTCCGTGTGGGTTTCCTCCAGGTGCTCCAGTTTCTTCCCACTGTCCAAAAACACAGGTTGGTAGGTGGATTGGCGACTCAAAAGTGTCTGTAGGTGTGAGTGTGTATTCCTGCCTTGCATCCCAATAATTCTGAGTAGGCTCTAGACCCACTGTGACTCTGGATACGTGGTTACAGATAGTGAATTAATGATGGTTTGTATTTAGGGGTTGTAAAGAAAGGCTCGTGCAAGACATAAATAAACATACTTCTTCTTTATTTAGGTATTCCTGTGATTTCTTTCATAGAATGTATGACTTCCAGAGTTGATAAAATGCTTCTTCTCTCCTTACAGGATGTTGTGAAGGGTGACGCAAAGACTTCCTCCCATTCTCAGAGGGGTGACGTTAATGGATATCAGGTGGTGGAGGAAAAAGATCAGCTCAAATCCCCTCACACCACATCTCATGCCGGAACTAAGGACAACACTCACAAGAAGGACCAGTCCACCAGCGATAAAGAAGGACCAGTCCACACAGCGGAGAGCCTGCTCTTGTCCAAAAAGAAAACAAAGTGGCTAGATGATATTTTGGATGTAGTTCCTGTAAAACCCTCATGGGACATCACTGACCTGGATTCTAAACCTGACGGAAGGCATGAAATGGAGAGGCTCGTACATCCTGAGTTCCGTGACTTAAACTTGATGGAGGAGAACCTGTTACCCTCTGTGTGGGCAAACATCACCACTGGCTTCACAAGTAACACTCGGACTGCCACAGACACCCAGAAAAGCCTTCAGAGGCCTTGGGACCACAGAGGATCTGGCTCAGAGCACCCAAACACAGCCAAGAACTCACATAAACATGGTGATGTAATACTAGGCTCTGATGGGAGGAGGTACCAACTGCTGAAAGGACCTCAAGGACCTGTTGGGCCTCTGGGGAAAAGAGTGAGTAACACCACAGACTCAAATGTTGACTAAATATTAACACCACAGAGCTGAAGATAAATGAAGAGGCACTGGGGTAACATTAGATGGAGGCAGTATTTAGTTTCATTTACAGTTATGTGTACTTTAGCCTGAGGGACTTGGCGAGAAAAGTTTATTTAGATTTTTCGGTGCAATTTTGCAGTTGCAACAAAAACACAATTAAAAATTAAATGAACATTAGGTTGTATTTCTACCTGAAATGACAGCTTCAAAATCATTGTAATGCTTCACTGAAGTGTAGTAGGGAAAATAGAGCTTCTGTCTTTGCTTCCCCAGGTTCAGGACTGCAGAAATTGCATGATGTAACTGTACTGGGAGCTCAGGAGTAACAATACCAATGTATAATATTAGCCTGGATCTGCTGTTGGGCAGTGGTCATTTAAGGGGTTAAGCAATTTATGAAAACCTGAGGTACTTTTCAAATGGTGGCCAAATTTGTGACCACAGTATGGTAAATGTAGCAGAAAAATCTCATAGCAGTGAAACTGTATATGCTCACTGTGTAGGCAGTACTCCTAGTTGCTGTAAGTTTGATTATTGGTGCTTCTGAGGTGCATGATTTCCCAGGTCATATATATTATGAATGTTTGTGAAAATGTTTTCCTCTGCTGGTTAAAAGCTGGATTTATAATAATAATATTACAGTATCACTCTGCTGCTTGAGCCCTGCTGTACAGTATGGTGGGACTGAAACAAGTGGCCATTTAGTTTGGTGGTGGGTTGATGTGCATGGTATGCGAAATATTTATTATCTCTTTGGGGATTTATATTAGCTGTTATTTGCCTGTCCGTCAGTGCTCATGCCACTGAACCAGGTCAGGCTCAAAACCAGTAAAACAACCTTCATTTGTCTTTCTGTTATATACACAAAGCACTTGCATCCCTCAGCCATGTCTAATTGCTGGTTTAGTGTTATTTCTAGTATGTTTTGACTCTAGTTGCTTCGATTTCATTTTTTATATGCAAGTGTATTTTTTTCAGTAATATTTTGGCTTGGAAGATAGCAAGTTATATATGGGATACATTTTCATCTTTCAATTTTCACTCTATAAATGGAATCAAGAGAAATTCAGTCCTGATGCTTTTGCCCCACAAAGCCAAGAGACACAGCCACAGATACTTACATTTGCCGTTCACCAAATTATAGGCCTTACCATGAATATTTACGAAACATGTGACTCATCTTGCCTTTCTGCCTCTAAACAGATCGAATGACTTAGTGAATGGCCTTTTTTGCCAGTGCTTATAGACTGCAATTCAAACCTGAGATTCATTCGTCTAAACACATGCCTCAATGATATTGTCATTAGAGTTTAGTAAGTTCACATTCTCCTGTAGGAAATTTCAAACTGCCCCACTGTGTGAGTTTTTTGTTTAAAGGAGCATACTTATATTCATTCATTCATCCATTCATTATCTGTAACCGCTTATCCAGTTCAGGGTCGCGGTGGGTCCAGAGCCTACCTGGAATCATTGGGCACAAGGCAGGAATACACCCTGGAGGGGGCGCCAGTCCTTCACAGGGCAACACACACACATTCACTCACACCTACAGACACTTTTGAGTCGCCAATCCAACTACAAATGTGTGTTTTTGGACTGTGGGAGGAAACCAGAGCACCCAGAGGAAACCCACGCAGATACAGGGAGAACACACCAAACTCCTCACACACAGTCACCCGGAGTGGGATCAGGCTCCTGGAGCTGTGTGACTGCGACACTATCTGCTGCACCACCGTGCCGCCCCATACTCATTTTACCACAAGAAATAGCACATAATTGTTTAAGAAATTGAGCATATATTATATATACTTTTTTCAGTGGAATTCCAGCTCACATGAGATGAAACATCATATTGTATCCCTGAATGAAACAGTTAACGCTCCATTGAGCAGGTCATGAAAATAGATTCCATTCGATTGTGTGTTAGTAGAATGGCTTTTTCATAATGTGCAGAAAATGGCTGATTGTTCCTTTACTTTAGTTCATGACCATATGACCTCTCAAATCTTGTTGTTTCTCCATAGGGCTGTGCTGGGACCAGAGGATATATTGGATTTAAGGGTGAAAAGGTGAGAATAAACATAATGAGGTGATGATGGTTTCCCAGACAAGGATTAAGCCTAGTTCTGGACTACACAGCATTCTGTATTGTGATTTTACATTAAATCCACATTGAATAATCCTGGAAGTTTTTCAACCAAACTGGTTGGAAAGAATACCATGAAATATCAATTACGACTGAATACTGAATGCACTGTGCTGATTATATTCAATAACATGATCCCCTATAATATCTTAAAAATAATATTTTGACAATACCTTTGGAGTAAATTTAGAATAGCATTGGATATGGTCAATTAGAAATTCTTTTCACATTAGGAATTTTCGATTAAACGACACGTCAAACATCAAAATCCTAGTATCAGTGTCTTAATGTATACAGAATGTTACAGTATTTTTTCAACCAACCCTCAAGACAACTCTGTAACACAAAGATAGATAAGTGATGTGCACGGACAGTGCCGTAAACAAAACTAGAGACATGGAAGGTGAGGATTTTGGGGAGGAGTTCCGGTTGACTTTTGCTCTCAGCATGAAAGCCAGACCCCACTGTAATGGAAGAGTAGGAGGTAATGTGTTGGTGGAGGGATGCAGAGTTTTTGTAACAGGAAACAGAAGGGAGAGAGCAGGATTTATAGCGCCTTTAATGTGTAGGGGGAGGCATTTCGGGCGTGGTCCTTTACCCAACCATAAATTATTTCATAACTCCTTTTAATATGTTTGTTGGAAAAGATTAGGTTGAGAGCTCTAGAAAGATTAGACAATGTCATAACAAAGTTGTTGTTAGAATTTTTCTAGTGTCCTTTACATTACTCAGGACTGAAAAGCAATATGGTAGTTGTGTTATCATGTTATTAAACACTATGTTGGTTACATATTGCCACAATGAATTTTAAATGAAAGTGTTTTGCACAGACATTTCACAGAATAGCGGTGCTGCCCAGTTGTCTTTTCTTATAAGAACATTTAGAATCAGCTGAGTTTCTGATTGTTTCTAAGTACAGGACATGCATTAAATAATGAATGAATCAACTGCAACAGATGTGTCAGACAGAGGTTAAAAATACACTTTAATCTCTCTTATATTTCTGAAGGGCTCTCAAGGTGAAAGAGGACGAGACGGACCAAGGGGGGTGCCAGGACCTCCCGGCCCAGCAGGATTGCCTACAATTTACCTGTGGAGAAACACACATGAGGACTGGGCTGCGTTCAGGGTAGGCTTTACCTCTTTGTTCCTCTGGCCGTAACATGCAGAACCAGATAGAATAAGGGTCATGGCAACAATCTCAGTCCAGTGTTAGAAACTCACAGTTGAGCCAAGATAAAGTTACGCTTTAAACCCCTGTGTAGTCAAAACTTCTGAAAAAAGCTCATGATCTCCTGTTCCACATTACACATGGAGCCACCGCCCTGTGGGCCACGCAGCAGAATGACTGAGCCATGGCTGCGTCCCCACTGGACTCTGCACTCCTCTATTACCGACTGTAAATTTGAACTTTTGCTGAGGCTGCAGGCCTGGCCTTCACTACATGCAAGTAACTGGAAACAGTTGTACATGTTTTGGATAGTGAATGTATTGTATGCATATTGTCAAGTCTCCTTTTCCTGAGTAGTTCTGACGCTCAGTGGAAGTGGTGGTCTGAGCTCATTTGGCACCTCAGGTGAGATCATATAAGTGGACATCCTGTGCTCAAACAGATTAATTTGTCGCTGGCTATATTTCATGAAAATGTTCAGCTGGATTAGAGACAGCATGGTTTTTAACTGTAGCTCAGCTGTATAAGGCGCCCATGTATTCTGGGAAACAAATGTCCCTCGCTTTTGGAAAAAAAAAGATTTTTTTATATTATAAAAATTACACACTGCCAGGTTAGCAGCACACAATAAACCGTATCATAGATTGATGTGGAGAACAGTGGTAGTCTGACAAAAATATGTTGTGCGACACATTTGTGGGCAGATGGTAGATGTTTAGAAAGTTTAGACCAGGAGGTTTAAAGATCTTAAATAAATAAAATAATTAAAGCTTCCTAAACCCTTATTTCGTGTTATCCAATGTAAGTGTAAACACACAGAGAGTGAAGAACACTCAGAGAACTGAAGTGGTAAGTAATGATAGGAATAAGGATTAGTGCTACTTGTGTAACAATTCACATCTCTGCTTTTTATATTGAAAGTGTTTTGTGATAAAAAAATATACATGTAGAAATCATGGACCGTAGATTGACACATGAACAACAAGGGGACAGAGTCAATTGGGGTGCATTTTGATTTGATTACTTACATGAAATGATTGCTGTAAAGTGCTTCAATATGGAACATATGTGGAGAAAAGTATATTTTGCCATTATTTAGGAGAACACTAAAGTCAGCCTATGTTATGATAATTATGCTTTTGGCAGATATGCTCAGTGTACTTGCCAGTGCAAACTGCATGAGGTCACCTTTATATAAGATCGGCTTGTGCTGTAAGATGGTTCTGAGAACACAAAGAGCTTTACCAACAAAAGCACCATCCCTGGCCCTTTAGATTCCAGCATGAACTTTTCAGGGTTTTATGGAATAGGCTTTGAGTAGCCTCACTTGGCTTGTTCACTGAGATCTATTTCAGGGTTGACTTGCATAATGTGTCCTGTCTCTGTGTGTGTGTGTGTGTTCTGTTTAGAAGGCTATGGTTGGTTGGTATTGTGGCAGGTCCAAATGTTCAGCAGAAATTAAGACTAATTTTTCATTGGAGGATAGTAAACCAAGCCTGAGTGTTCCCAAGGTCCTTATGTAGGAAAGTCTTTCCATTTGGTGGCCACATTGGCAGTGCCCCCTGGCAGTTATTTCCACTCATGAAAGAACAAGCTCCTATATTTTTAAACTTGAATTTAAAAGACATTGTTTATAAATAATATCTGCAGTAACTGGTCAAATTGGACAAAATCAAATAGAATCATGGATTATGTGAATAATTTGTAGTGTTTAGCTCATATAACACAAGAAATATGACTTCATTGAAATCATCTCATTGTTATCTTTTTGTAATGAAACATTTAACAGTTGGTCAATGTTCTCTAAGCTCTGACAGTGTCAAATATTCCTGGTATGATATTACAATAGTGAGAGGGTGCATCATTGGGAGGAGAATAGATTTTTCATTGGAGGCAATGGCTTTCATAGTGGCAATGACCACTATATATTGCGATATATACCATCATAATTCCTGCCCTACTCTTACCCTTCTCTGTACAATAAATATCAATGTAGTAGGTGTAATCTGCCCTGATATTGCTTCATCATCATCAAACTCAATGTTTTCTCAAAAGTCCGTTTTCTGAAAGGCCCTTGTGAGGACCCTGTGGGCTTTGACAGATGTGTAGACCTCCTCGTAGCCCCGAGGGTCAGCTGGGTGAGGTCTAGCTCCCCTGCCCTGTCTGAAGCTCACCTTCACTGGCCGCCGGCGCCCTGCAGCCCAATTGAAACCGAGCCAAAATAAACATTGTGTGAGACAGGGGCAACTTGGGCGGTTTAATAAGCTGACCGCTGGACTGTGTGTGCCTCTGTGTGTGAGGTGGTGAACTCCACTTCCTCAGACCACACTGCACAGAGACTCTCTACACTGTCCTCCGTCTGTTATCTCCTACCTGAGCAGCAAGCCAGGCCTCTCCTGTTTACTCTGCCCATTTAACCTAATATATACATTAAAGCAAATGCTGTAAGAAGTTGTATATAAAATAAACCCTTGAGCAAACACTCTTAGATTGTACCAGAGGAAAGAGCTAAGTCATGCTGTAAATTTACATGTTCTTACTGTAGCTAACCTTGGCAATGTTGTATAGTAGTGTGCAAAAGTATATATGTATATGCAAAAGTCTGTAAAAGTATATATAGTAATATATGTGCATAAGCGAATTAGCAGTTTCAGTTATTTTAAGGTATCCTAATTTCTGACATTAAACTGTTAAAACACAGCTTGTATAATCTCCATGAGGCTAAGATCAACAAGCTCAGAGCTGAGTGCTCGTCAAAGGCTTGTAGTGCCTCCCAGCTTTAGGCTGTGAAACAGCATTTGTTGAACAACAGGGAAATGATTCAAAGTGATGTTTGTGATCCAAAACGAATCATCAGACATCAGTACCAGATTTCAATACTGTCTATATGACTAACTATGACTAGCCTTTTCAGAACAGTAGAGGCTGTTCTGGTTAAAAAGGTCCAAAGCCACTGAAGTAGACTATGGAAATCTAATTTATAAAAAGGTCTTTAAATGATGCACTGCATGCCAAAAAAACCTACATACTTTTTATTTAAATTGCATTTAATTATTCATTTATTTTTTTGCAGAGAACTTCATATTACCACTTGCTGGCGGCAGGCTGGCCTGTAAGTAAACAAGCCTGGGATAAGTTTTTACATTGGTACACCTCTGTTACTGGGTGATGTCATTCAAATAGTAATTCTCTGTATTTATTCACAGAGAGCGGTTGGGCCTCCTGGACAAATGGGGGAGATGGGGAGACCCGGACCACCTGTGAGTGTGCACTTACACAAAAGAACAAAAAGGAGCGAAGTTTTACATTTATATTGAATTTAGCATTGATACCCACTATTCCTCACCAAGAAATAATAGAGAGTGATGTTTGTAGTGTTAATGTTATTGACTTTTGTGCTGATATTAAATTTAGCATTTTTGATATTTCAGAAGGCGGATATGCTAGAATATGCAGATGAGCCCTCTAACAATCACTAAATATTTCATTTTGAGCAACCTTACCCTAACCAAAAAGCCCTTTTGGACATAAATTGTTAGTGTTAACCGGTATAGATACACAATCATTTATCATTCTGTAATAGTATAAATCTATTGTGGGCTAAGCATTTTATTTACTATTAAATGTTTAAATGTTTATATTGTAGCATGTAAACATGCATGTCAGTCTTCAGACTGGAAGTGGAAACACAACTAAGTGTCTTGCAAGATTTGTTGAATATTAATAATGACATTATTAATATATCTAATATATGTTTATTTTGCATTCAATTTTGCTAAAGAAAAGGATGGTAATAAAATATAAATTGCATTAGATGAGACAGGCAGTGTCCTTTTGGGAAATAATCTTCAGCCAAATGTAATACATCACAGTATATGTGGTAATTTGTCTTACCACAATATATAGCACATCCAAGTTTTTAAATATTGTACTATTGAGGGACACAATTGTGATGATATTATTGTGTTGTTGGGCCTGTACCAATTCACACATCATGTTAGACATCTTC
Source organism: Hoplias malabaricus (assembly GCF_029633855.1). Lineage (NCBI taxonomy): Eukaryota > Metazoa > Chordata > Actinopteri > Characiformes > Erythrinidae > Hoplias > Hoplias malabaricus. Next base: position 14,898,289 of record NC_089820.1, on the reverse strand, counting down.
AAATGTGTTCTTAATTTCCTTATTATGACAGAGCCAAGGATTGCAGTCATTTTTTGTTCTATTACACAGGGGATTCCTGGAGACCCTGGAGAGAGGGGAGCACCAGGGCACAATGGTGACATGGTAATCTGCCTCAATCTGTCACGTACATATTCTGGCTAGTGAGGGTGATATGATAAAACATATACTTTCTTTTATTGTTCTTCTATAATTTTGACATCCCTTGTCATATAATGTATATAAAACTATTAAAATGTTATTGCTAGAAGACTAGCTATGTTACAATAAGCTTAGTAGAACACTGGGTGCTATTATTAACAACTGGATTGGGTTTTGGGCATGCAGTGCACAGTATAGTTTAACATTAGAAAAAAAGCTTGATAGAGTTATTTAAGCAAGAATTCAACAAAATTATATGGAACATATGCCCAGAAATGTTACTGGAGTTGAAAACAAATCTTTTCTGATAGGGCGATCTGGGGCCGAAGGGTGTCAGAGGCCGGACAGGAAGATCAGGACGAGATGGAGAGAATGGATTGGATGGAGAAGCAGGCCCTCCTGGAATATCTGGTCTACAGGTGAGGAACCACCCAAATCCATATTACACCTACCAGACACACTATGTGTTTGGTGGTGGGTCATGTCAATTAGGGTAAGATTGGCGCGCTCTCGCTGATGTAGCGGGGTGTTCAGAATCACCTGGGTGGGCGGAGCTTAACTTAAGCAGCCTGTGACTGTCTAGATCCTGACCCCCATCAAACGTCAAAAGCGAGAAACTTCTGGAGGCGAAAGCGAGACTGAGAGAAGCACAACCGAGAAATGGTGGAATGAACACGAAGACATATTCTTCAAGAATATCAAACTCAAAATAGATGATTATATACAGAAATATTTACAAACCTGTTTTTATAACTCTGAATATTAATGACAGTTTTCTCAATTACAAAATTACATTTATTGGTTATGGATTCTGTCTTTTGGTTCTGGAAATGTAGAACCTATTTTGATGCCATGCAATAGTTCCTGTAGGTGTAATGTGTAGGTAGGTGTTCCAGTATTTTAGTCCATATAGTGTACATAAACATATACACCTGTATCAAAAAGATGAGCAAGTATCTGCATGAGGTTCAGTGCCATCAACTTTTCTTTCCAAATTACTAAGTTCTTAAAAATAAATGGTTATTTGAAAACCATTAAACCATTAAACAAACAAACAAAAAAACAAAAAACAGATTTGGCTCCCCAAAGTAGAGGTTTGCATTCCTGCAGAATGTGTGTGTGAGTGAGATAGTTTGATCAAAATACCACAATGAGGGCAGCAGGTAGTGTCGCAGTCACACAGCTCCAGGGACCTGGAGGTTGTGGGTTCGATTCCCGTGTCTGTGAGGAGTTGGTGTGTTCTCCCCGTGTCCGCGTGGGTTTCCTCCGGGTGCTCCGGTTTCCTCCCACAGTCCAAAAACACACGTTGGTAGGTGGACTGGCGACTCAAAAAGTGTCCATAGGTCTGTTTCCATCTGTGTTGCCCTGTGAAAGACTGGTGCCCCCTCCAGGGTGTATTCCTGCCTTGCGCCCAATGATTCCAGGTAGGCTCTGGACCCACCGTGACCCTGAACTGGATAAGCGGTTACAGATAATGAATGAATTAATAAAAAAAATACCACAAGGATCAAACACCACAGAAGCGTTCTTCCCATGTCCAAACAGCACTGTTCAGAATGACCAGTTTCAGCACCTGTTCCTTTAAATAAGAATAAGAAGTAAGAACAAGCCACAGCTCAGTTCAGCGCTAGAGCCCTGGAGTGAGGAGCAAGTAGCTCTGGTTTTTAGGGCATTTTCTCTTGGTTCTCTTTCTTCTGTTTTGTTTTAACCATATTTGAGCCGTATTGTAATTTCTCAACACTTGTTGTGTTTGTTTGCTTTAACCTCATTTTTGTGCTCTCACATAAATGTGGGTCCAAACTGTATATAGTCCCTCTGGGGTGGGAAAGTTTAAATTACACAGGGTGCAGCACAAAATCAGAACAGCTTGCTTTATCCCATTTATGATCTTGTTTAATAATTTGTGTGTTGGTAAGCTCCAGCTACCCAAATTTGAAAATGCAACTGAAAAAGTCATTTTTCCCCTCATATTTTCTTTGAATGAAAATTGTATTGTTCTTCTAGGGTCCTCGTGGAGATAAAGGAGACTCAGCGCCCCCTGGAGACAAAGGAGATCAGGTTAATAATTTTAGCTCATTATGTGCATTTCTTCAAGTAGAATTCTAAAAAAGTTGTGCATTTGAAGGTCAATATCTTGTTTTGTTCATACAATTAATTCATTTTAATGGATTTGTTTGTGACAACCCTAGGGTTTCCCAGGGGCACCAGGGCCTAGTGGAGACAAAGGAGACCCCGGACAGAAGGTCAGTTCATCCCAGCTTTCATTGAGCGCTTTCATAACGCACTATAATATAGCGCCATAGTTGCATCTAGGAAATACAAAAAGGAGGTATATACTGCCACCTCGTGGATTCATAAATGACTTTCAGTTCTTTCTGTATGAAATGGCAGATCGCATGGTAAATAACGTTCATGATAAGCTACTGGTTATTTGTAATTATTACATTCAATGAATTTTCTGTTTTAGGGCTCAAAGGGAGAAGACGGGTTCTCTGGGCTTGTTGGTCCTCCAGTAAGTAAAGCTAAGCTAACTGGGGACTTCTTTTTTGGCGAAAGAATTTGCCTATACTAACTCATATAATTAAAATAATCTATGTACCCAAAAGTTTGTGAATGATCTCACTGTCCACCTATTATTTACACAGATGGTCAATTGTTACAAACACTGCTTGCATAATCTCCATAGAAAAGCATGGCATGAAACTAGAATTCTCTACAGCAGTTGTACATGAGTCAATAATCTTTAACAATTGGTGCATTCAGCTGTGAAACCGTATTCTCTGGAGCGATGGGGTAACATCTAATAATTTGGAATGAGTTGGAGTGGAGTTTGGAGTCCTAAACTAATCATCCAACATCAGTACCTGACTTTACTACTGGTTTATGACTGAATGCCAATAAATCCTCACAACCGTGTTTCAATATTCAGTCTAAAGGTGTCCCAATAGAGTGGAAGATTCACTACAGCAAAGGGGACAAACTAACTGTTCATATCCTATATTACAGAAGAATTATTCATTCATTCATTCATTATCTGTAACTGCTTATCCAATTCAGGGTCAGGTTACAGAAGAATTATTTGAGAGATAATGAGAGATGTCCACAAACCTTTGGTCATATAGTATATTTTTCTGATTTAATTTGCTTTACTGTTTTTCTCTTCGCTGTAAGCTCAGTATCTTAATAAACATGATATTCACTGTGATCCCTCCTCTACTGTTCTGTTCCTCTTTTAACCAATCATTTCATTTGATACTTTTTTGTTCTTGAAACCTGTGTGTGTGTGTGTGTGTGTGTGTGTGTGTGTGTGTGTGTGTGTTGTCTCTCTGTTTTCTTCAAATGAGGGCCCTACTGGTTTAAGAGGAGTCGAGGGGATTCCTGGACCACCCGGACCTGAGGTGTGCTCTTAGTGCTATCTGTTGGAAAATCAAAAATATAGTGTTTGCTCTTGTGATGATCAGCAGGAAAGCAATTTTGTTTTCTTCCCGCAGGGGGATGCAGGACATTATGGGAAACGTGGTCCTCCAGGAGATGTGGTATACCTTGTATTTATTTATCAGCTTTCACACACTTACTGATGCATCATAGCAATACATAGAACACCAGAGTGCAGCTGAGTAGCATTAAAGAAGGAAACTATGTTACAGATATACCAGGTATGTTAGAGTAGGTCTAGAGAAGATTGTATCTAATTAAAAATATATTTAAATATTGGTTGTGATAGACTTCATAGGAAAGAGGTTTCCTCTAAGTGTATCTGCAGATGTAGAAGGTTTTTAGGCCAGATGAGAGTGAGTACAGGTGCGGAGTATAGGTGATGAACACCTGCTGATAAGTCCAAGAGCCAAAGGACATAACATTTTCTCTGAGTGTTTGATGGCATTTATATGTGTGTATATATATATACACACACACAAAAGTTTAATGAATACATTTCCTGTTAATCATGTGTCTTGATTTTATAGGGCGCTCCAGGTGCTACAGGAATGTTTGGGGCACAAGGGGTTAATGGCTCAGATGTGAGTAAGATATACTTAGTCACTGCCGTATTAAACATATTCATCAGAAATTATCCAAATTTCTTCAACTATTACACGTCATAAATATTCATTAATGCACAACAGACCAAACGATTATTTGATAGATCTTTCCCATCTATCATTATGTGGCATTTTGGATACAAGTTTATGTTAAAATGCCTAATCACTCCAAGGTAATAAATGATTTTCCATGACAAACTACTGTTGGTGAAGAGTTTGTGGCTAATTTAAGATGTTATTTTTTACAGGGTGATGTTGGACCTGCTGGTCCGACTGGAAGAAAAGGCCCTCAGGTCAGTTATATTCTATTTGTGGAAATTATGTGTGTGATTTCTGTATGGAACACTGATTCACTCGTCTGTTTGCTCCTGTCAGGGTCCAGGTGGGATGATAGGAGTCAGAGGTCAGCCTGGTCAACCAGGTCCACAGGTAAATAATGAATTCTAGCATCATATTCAAGGTGTCCGACACTCCATACCGCAGAATCTGTGCACTCCGGAGAAAATAATTAGACTGATACTAGCTATGAATAAATGCTCAATTAGAAACCTATTTAAAATGTCTAGGCTTCTCCACACTGAATACAATACATTTGACCTTTTTCCTTCACTTTAATTATTGTGGCAAGCTCTGTGGATAAAGTTTTTTCAGGATTTTTGTTCTTGTGCTCTCTCTCTCTCTCTCTCTCTCTCTCTCTCTCTCTCCACAAACACACAAACAATCAAGAATTTAAAATTGACGGTTAGGGAAAGATGTACAAAATAATTCTATGTATCTGCAAAATGTTAGTGCTTGGCTTCTTTTTTTTCTATTTTGTTTAAATTTAACGTGTATCATTATTCAGAACATAAAGGGAAACATTAAATACAAAATCAGGTTAAAATTTATAGAAAGTAATAATTTTATAAGCTACAGTTTTTTTAAATATAAACTGTCCCCTAAAAAGGACAGCACAGTGGAGCTGTGAGTGTCTGAGAGGAGTTTGGCGTGTTCTCCCCGTGTCTGTGTGGGTTTCCTCCCACAGTCCAAAAACATACGTTGTTAGGTGGATGTGCAACTCAAAAGTGTCCGTAGGTGTGAATGTGTGTGTGTTGCCCTGTGAAGGACTGGCGCCCCCTCCAGGTGTATTCCAGCCTTGCACCCAATATTTCCAGGTAGGCTCTGGACCCACCGTGACCCTGAAATAAGCAGTTAGTTCCAAGAAATGGAAAATGTTTGTTTTTTTGTCAATTAGAAAATCGATAAAAGGGTGCAAAAATGTGTGTGTGTGTGTGTGTGTGTGTGTATAAGAAGGGGCGAAAGAGAGTGAGAGAGACCGTGTTATTTCTCTCCTGTGGAGGTTTGGATGGGACAACAGACAATAGTACACTTTCAAGTTGCTGCCTGTTGGTGTCTTGTTAAGTCAAGAATGGTGCTGAAATTCAACATTTTCTTCAATAAATCCCTTCCTTGTGCCTGGGTCAAATATTACATCTGTCCAGATGTCCACATTCAATAAAAGACACTGAATCTGCAGCCTCACATATCTTCCTTATCGCTGGAACCACAGTATATACTGTAACATTTTATTATGAGCTTTTTATAGCTTAATATTATCTATTGTTCATTAATCAATATTATCAATATTTAATATAACCTTAAGACATGAAGTAAAATTGATGTAAAGTTGTTCATTTATATTTCTCAGGGACTTCCAGGAAATGATGGTCCACAGGGTCTTAAAGGGGATATAGTAAGTAGTCACACCTGCAGAATGTACAGTTTCTAAAGTTTTCTTGCTATGCCAAGTACTGCAAATATCCAGTAGCAGGTTACATTAGTTTTTACAAAGTTTCCTTTATAAAAGACATGAAAATCATCAAAACATGTAGCTTAATCAGGAGTTCCCTCACAAATTTGTATGATTGTATAATTGCGAGGAACACAAATGTGTGGAATTGACATGGAATTAAAACTGAAGAGAAGATTTTGGAACATTGTGTTGGTAGTGGTCTGTTGGTCTCTTCAGCTGTAAAAGAGATTTTGGAACAATAACAATGTTATACTTGGCTAAATCTACTAGCTATCGTTTTTTTAGGGAAAAGAAGGTCCAGTGGGTAACAGGGGACTTCAAGGCATTGAAGGGCCCATGGTAAGAAAGTGTTTATTTTTTATTATTATTGTTGTTGTTATCACTTTGTGTTTAATTCAGCAGACAGTCCTAGATCAGCTATTAACAGCAGACTCCCATTGTTCTGTAAGTGAAATAAAGGGAACATGAGGCTGTTCTTCTCTGTAGGTGTCACAAGATCACTCCAGTTAAGAACTCTTTACCCAGACTGATGAGCACAGTGCTGCAATAAAACATCAAGTTCAATGCAAGTGTAGTTAAGTAGCAGATGAAGGACATTGATGTTGTATGCATTTGAGAGTCATTCTATCTTTGCTACAGAAAACCATTCCTGTTAACATTTTACACAACCTTGCACTTTAGAGATTTTATACTTCAGAGGAATTACACTAATTTAAAGTGTAATTACATAACTACATTTAACATAGCAAATTAACAAACCATTTCAGCTTTTAAGACCTATGTCCAATGTTTGCTTATTTGTATTAGCTCATTATATTTGACCGTTATTTGACTGAACGTATATTGTCTTTTATAGGGCATGCCTGGTGATCCAGGTCTAAAGGGCTTTGCTGGCGCACAAGTAAGACATTGATGATTGAATTCTTAATGAGGGTCACTATTGTTTATATTTTCTTTTAATGTTATTGTGTGCCTTTCTAATTGATATTAATGTTCTAGGGCAGTAGGGGTCAGGATGGTGACAGAGGAGACCCTGGACCCAAAGGGCAAAGTGTATTAATCTACAGTTCAGTAATTTCCTATCCTATATCCTATATTGTGGCCTATTCATCTTCCTTTGTTGTTATTAGGGCCCAACCGGAGCACCAGGGATAATGGGTCCTCAGGGTGAGGGAGGTCTGCCAGGCCTTGTCGGCTTTCCTGGGGTCAAAGGTCAGCCAGGTCCTCCAGGCACCCAGGTATGATTGAGTAACTCAAAACTAAGGAAGCAGAACAGTAAGGAAACACAAGTGTATATAACGTTTTGCTGCTAGAAGCATGCCTGATCACTAATTACATGTATTGTAAACATGATATCATGGATTCTATGTAATGCTGTCTACAAACACCAGAACATGTCTACATCCATAAACACACTGTACTCTTCTATTAATATGCACAACTGTAATAGCTGGATTTCATATTCATTACAGTTTATTATTGTAACATAATATCTAATGTTTTTTTTAATTGTACTTGCACCACTGTCCCACATCTCTTATTTATTATTGCACATGATTATTAAGTCTATCAGTGTTTTGTTGTACTGTGAATCCCTGTAATAATATTTTGAAAATAAAGTTGAGTTGAATTGCATATGTAAGACAATGATCAAATTTTAGACACTCGATTTGTAGCACAGTCCATGGTGTTCTTCTTTTCCCACAGCTTGTACCTAAAATTGGACCACTGACTTTTCAGACACTTTGTAATTTGTTTGAGTGGGATGATATCTGTTTTTCCAGGCACAGGTCCAGTTAATTTAAAGGAGCAATCACTCATTTTCACATTTTAAATTATACTGACACCTAGTGGCCTGGATGAATTATAGATTGTGTACTAAACCAATATTAAACATGGCTGCCCCATGTAAAGGACACATACTATGAGGCAACCATGGCCTGTGGTTAGGGAACTGGGCTTGTAACTGGAACATCCCCAGAGCCGGCAGGTCATGACTGAAGTGCTCTTGAGCAAGGCACCTAACCCCCAACTGCTCACCAGTTGCTGTGGCTAGAGCTGCCCAACACTCCGGGACATGTGTGCTCACTGCCCCCTAGTGTTCACTAGTGTGTATATATGTGTTTCACTGCATGGATTGGGTTAAATGCAGAGGAAAAATACCTCTATGTGCAAGCACAGTGGCAAATAAAGTAATTCTAATAAACTGGTTCAATTATGAACTGCACAGCAATATTTCAAACATGACTGATTACAAATGTGTAATCACACATATATTGGATATACAAATATTGGAGAGTTATTTTTTAGTTACCACTATTTCTCAGTATTATTCTGTCATAGATGGTCTGCCTAATTGAAGCCAACTTTGAAAATATTAATAGATTAACTGCTGTAAGCTTTTCTATAAGTACATTTTTGTATTTATATAAATATTTTACTGAAGCTCACTTAGAAGCCTTTGGTGTTTATTGGTGATTATTCCCTTTTTACTACCTCATCAGGGTGAAGATGGTGAAGAGGGTCCCCAGGGAATGATTGGAAAGGAGGGTCAAAAGGTTGGAGAGGTTTATAACTTTCAGGTGGAACAATAGAAGGCCAGTGTCATTTGGAAAAGAACTTAGCATTTTAGACAAGACCTTACAAACATACTGACTGAGAATTTCTCTAAAAAAAAATCTATGGTAGAAATTATTTTTCTGTTTTGTGTTTTCATTGAGGATCTCTGCATTTTTGTTTCATTCTTTAAGGGCAATAGAGGCACACTTGGGAACGATGGCAGATCAGGACCCAAAGGAAAACGAGTAAGAATTCCAGTTTCATTAATTAATAAATTCATTCATTCAGGATTTTCTGTGACCGTTAATCCAGTTCAGGCTCATTGTAGGTTAAGAGCCTACCCAGAATCAGTGGTCGCATGGCAGGATCACACCTTGCAGGGTGACAGTCCACTACCAGTTTCATTTCCATATATTCATATTATAGTTTATATTATAATAAACCAAGTATATTATTCCATTTTACCACAGACAGGCAATGCTTAGTCTGTTTTTTGGAATTGTGTTTGTAATTAAAATATCCTTGAATGTACATGTGGACCTTGGATGACTACTTGGATGATGGCTTCTTCACTTCCAACCATCCAACATTTCATGAATGACCACAACAAATTTCTCCATCCACAGGGGAGAGCAGGACAACTCGGGCCCCCTGGCATTCACGGACTGCCGGTAATTCTCTGAATTTAATTTCAAATTGAGCAGGTAATATGCATTGTATGATGTTTCCTGGTATGTGTTTTGTCTCTTTTGGCAGGGTTTGAGAGGCCCACCAGGGACAGAGGGAGCAGACGGAAAGCCTGGTACACAGGTTCCCATTTTATAAATTATCACCATATTTATAAATTATCAACTATATTCAAACAAACTGTTTTAGTCTGTCATACATTTATGCTCAGAAATCATAAACAAGATCAAAAACCCTTCTCTTACAAACAACAAGTAAACAAAATCATATTTGACATGGTACTGTATGTTTTATCTTGGTTATTTCTGTGAAGCAGCATAAATTGTTATGCTGTTAAGAGTGCCTCCTTGAGGATAATATGCAGACTGCTAAATGGGAGTGAGTTGGTTAGTCGGTCACTTCATTACCTGTACTCCAGGCCCTTCAGATGGTCTGCAGCAAGTCTTCAGAAATTTCTGGGAAATAAATACATTTTACAACTTATTTTATAACTTTTAAGACTGTGAGAATTCAAAACAGGTTTGCATCATATATTCGCCATGAACTGGATCATGTTTAATTGATATTGTTTTAAGAATTGAACACACTCTTTGCAGTAACAATGTGAGTTCAAACATGTGCCAAATGAGTGGTGATAGGGGAATATATTAATGCTTGTGATATTTAAATCATGATGGGTTTAAACTAAACTGACTGTGTAGCTTTGCATCCATATATGTGCAAAAAAATACAGGAAATGGCATTTAAAACTATTTTTCTATTTAATGATTCTTAAATGTATGTTTACACATTTTCTGGTTTATTACCACAATTAAATCTTCAAAATATGTCTTAGTTAATTTCTTTCTGTATATGATTTGCAGGGTGGTACTGGCTCAGTTGGAAGTGCAGGGGAAAAAGGAGCAAATGTGAGTCATGACTTGTAAATGTCTTACTGCCCTTCCTTAAACTTGTAAAACCACTAGTTAATTAATGAGATTGTAACTACTTGTCTGTAGAAGTGTCAGGAGAACCTTTAAATCGCTTTGGCCAGGGCACTCAGACAGTCAGTCTCGGGTCTTCTGAGAGTAGAGCAACACATTATAGAGGGATGTAAATGTCACAGAGAGGTGACAAGATCAGAGTCAGTTAAACTTAACAAGGCCCTAAACATCCAGAGAACCTTGTGAACTCCCTCAGTGACCTGGGCTCTGTGCTTGACCAGGAAGATTTGAAAGATATAGAAGGAACATTTGATGTCTGTATAATATTGCCATATCAATTTAATGGATCTTATCTGGTGTATATATTTGTTTGAATGAACCACAAAATATAAACCCTATTTCCATAAAATTTGAGATTTTTGTAAATTGTAATAAAACTCTTTTGAAACTTTGTTTAGCTGACAGGTGTAAAAGAAAATATTTCCTATTTTAAATAAAACTTGATTGTATTTTGTAAATATAAACAAAATAAAAATGTAATTCCTTCAACACACTCCAAAAACGTTGGGACGGAAGTGTGTTTACAACAGTGTTAAAGCACCTTTCCTTTTAAATACTCTTTTTTCTCAATAGTTTTAGAACTGAGGTTCAAGTTCTTGCAGTTTTGCAAGTGGAACTTGCACAATCAAAAACGTTTCACAATAGTATGTTTTCTCATGCAGTGCAGTGTTATCATATCCAAAATCTGTGGATATTTATAAAATACAATCTCAATGAAATCATAAGAAATATTTCTTTGTAGTTTTGTCAGTTAAAAATAACTTGCCCTAAACATAACCCTACTGTTAATAAATGTTAAAATGTCTGAATTAATTTGAGGCTGTTTTTATAAGTTAAACAATGCCATATATGGCAATGTCACATCCATATTGCAATTTTTGGAAATTTTAGGGTCTCAGGGGCTCAGCAGGAGAGGCTGGACGAGGAGGACCCCCTGGATCACCGGTAAATATTACACTATGAAACATTCTTTCATTTATTATCTGTAACCGCTTATCCAATTTAGGGTCGCGGTGGGTCCAGAGCCTACCTGGAATCATTGGGCGCAAGGCGGGAATACACCCTGGAGGGGGCGCCAGTCCTTCACAGGGCAACACAGACACACACACACAGACACACATTCACTCTCACCTACGGACACTTTTGAGTCACCAATCCACCTACCAACGTGTGTTTTTGGACTGTGGGAGGAAACCGGAGCACCCGGAGGAAACCCACGCGGACACAGGGAGAACACACCAACTCCTCACAGACAGTCACCCGGAGCGGGAATCGAACCCACAACCTCCAGGTCTATGGAGCTGTGTGACTGTGACACTACCTGCTAACTATTGTAATAAAAACGTTTCCTACACCACATGTAGCTTTGTAGAAAAAGCATGAACTCATTCAAATTTGATCCCCTTTGGATAATCTGACAAAAAAATAACAGTTAAATGCCTGCATACAACTGAAAAAAATCCTAATACAGTGTATTTAACTAGCAATCTTTAAATAATGTACAGATTGTTAAACTAATTAATATTCATAATATAGTATAAATTAATCTGACATTATAAAATACAAAGTATGTGACCTATAGTATAAGTCTAAAAACTAAATATTTTAACTCCATTTCCAGATGAAGCACGTATTGGTAATTATTTAAGCACATGGGTTACATTTGAGGTATCTGTTTAAATTTCCTGTGTTTTTTTTTTATTATTATTTAGGGTCTTCCTGGGCGACCTGGTCAGGATGGCAGCCCTGGTCCTCCAGGAGAGAGGGTAACAATGCATCAGAGATTAGTCTCTACACAAACCATATGATCTCCACTGACCTTAACTGTTATGTTAACAGTGGCAGTGTCACACTTATGTTAATAATGCTAAGTCTTCTTGTTCTCTGAGACCTAACTACGTTAAATGTATCTACATGCCATTTTATCAAAAACACTTTGATAAAGAAAAAAGAAAAAACATCAATTAAACATTCATACACTTGGATTAGGATGTTTTAGTGTGGAATTTTATGGATTTTTTTTTCAGGGTTTATCTGGAAAGCCAGGTGTTTTAGGTCCACAGGGACCTGTTGGGATATATGTAAGTACTTTCATAAAAATCAGCTTTAACTCTGTTGTTTGTGGACTGCGTTGTTAGTGTGGTCTAAAATTGTGAAAATGCACTGAAAAACTTTATTTTAATACCTTGAACTAAATGGCAAAATTTAGCATTTTGTATACACTGAAATGAGGAAAATTCACTAGTAAAATTAAGAAATAAATATTTAAACATTCTGCATTATTTCCACATTTTTCTAGTTCACTGTTAAAATGTAATCTCATTTGTGACATTAAGCATTGTACCACTGTATGGCCACTGTAAAAATATGTAGTCTTATCTTTTTATTTGATACTTGTGTTCAGACATTCTGAAGGATATCCAGAGTACTCATAAAGAGGTTCTGATCAAACTTATGAGTTCATGGACCTCAAGCACACGCAGTCAGAACAGAGACCGAACATACTGAAATTCATGCAAATATTTATTATTATTAAGATTTTTTTTGCTTAATGAGAATTAAATTCCAATAAATGTTCTTAGATATTTGGACATCACTGTACATTGTGAACCACTTGGAAACATGTGCCTGTGCCCCTACAGTTTTTATCCTAATCTTATTATTGTAAACTTGCCCTAATTGTCCCTCTCAGGGTTATCCAGGGGCTAGAGGCTTGCAGGGAAGACCTGGCCATATAGGAGAGAGGGTAAGAATTTACTGATGGAATCCTATATAAAATATTCTGTATTGCTTACTTTATTAATTACTTGATTAACGCATTTAGGGTGAACCTGGTGTCAGAGGACCATTAGGCAAACGTGGAGAGAGGGGACCGCCTGTAAGCTGAACCATTTTTCAATTATGTATCATCATTTGTGACACTTATATCAGAGGTCATGTGGATAGAATCATTTCATTTTATTGGCTTTTAGGGTCTTCCAGGCCCGCCAGGTGAGAGAGGCCTTCCTGGACCTCAGGTATTTCTTTTTTATCTTCTACACCATTAATAGAAATGAATAGGTATTAAACCTCAACAGAAATTACAACACTTTTGTAATTAAAGTATTTTTACATGATTTAGGGTCGTCAAGGTGAGATAGGAGCAGCCGGCATGCAAGGACCGCCTGTAAGTATCTCCTCTTGCACATGATCCATAAGGGAAGTCTCTGGCATTTCTAAAGAGTGACTACACACTCTTTGTTTGTTAGTTTGTATTTTAATAAACAGATGAATTGTACTTTTTTGCAATAATAAAATATACCATTCATTCATTCATTCATTGTCTGTAACCGCTTATTCAGTTAACGGTCATGGTGGGTCCGGAGCCTACCCGGAATCACTGGGCGCAATTCAGGAACACACCCTGAAACACACACTCACTCACACATTCACACAGATGGACACTTTTGAGAAGCCAATTCACCTACCTATGTGTGTTTTCGGACCGAAGCAAAAAAACATACCAGCTCAGCTTAAAAGGTTTAATTTGTTATCATCATAATATATTACTGTCAGTTATTTTACTCTATGCATGATGTGTGTGCGTACAATGACACATCATGTTATGCAAAATAGTGAACTGGTGTTTATGTCCTCCGACGATGCCTTCTTGTGCTGCACTTGCACTGCGGAATATAAAACTAGGTACGCATCTACTTACCCATTTTCTTGCTGCTTTCTGTTACAGTGCATGGGTTCCTTTGCATGGGCCTGTTTCTGTATTTATGGAAACTAAACACCTGACTACAGCAGCTCTCCAAAAGGCCCCTGTCATTTCACAGCATTTTTCAAAGTTCAGCAAGGGGTAGAATTAGCTGTAGCTTATGTGTGTATATACTCTATAAGCTGAATATGCATCTCTTGCATTTTAAACAGATCCTGTGCAGAATTATTGCAGAGTTGTATCCAACAATTTGGACACTCTTGGTCAGATTTCATGTTGTATTCATTTTCTAATTGAAAAGAAATTTTAACATTCCCTGCATTTCCTGTACTACTGAAAAAATAAAATAAAATTTAAAAATGTATGTCCCATAATATTCATATATTTTTCACATACTCTATGCCCCCTCTCTCTCTATTATTTGATATTAAAATAATCAAAGATGTGTTCTCTGTAAAGATTTGATTAAATGTACCAAAACCTTTGCCAAAACCATTTTTGTACCAAATGCTTTTACATTTACTTTAACATGTACATTATGGGATGTTTTCCCAGACAGGGATTAAGTCTAGACCTGGACTACACGGCATTTTGAATTGTGATCTTCCATTGAAAGGAGGATTTAGCTCAGGATTAGGCTTTATCCGAGTCTGGGAAACGACGCCTATGTCCACAGGGTGGCGCTACTACACTGATCTCTTTGTTTGGTGACTTTATCACTGGTAATATAACACATCGGAATTTTCAGGGTTCACCAGGCCTACCAGGCACTGTGGGTATAATCGGGAAGCCAGGCCCTCCTGGCAGTCCAGGACCTCAAGGGTCACTTGGTAAAGAAGGACCCATTGGCTTGCCAGTGAGTGTGTACAACTTGTTTCACTCATTATACTTATCAGACTTCATTATATTTAAAGTTGCTATTACAAACCATGTAGCAACAGTGAATATTATGAATGTTACACCAGAATTACAATCATCTCCTTGTTTGTCAGGGCACACGAGGAACTGATGGCACTCCTGGAACATCTGGAGAAAAAGGAGATAAGGTAAAGAGGTGTATTTAATGATTATAAGACCTAAAGTAATAAAATTATATTTTATGCCACAAAGAATTGTTTTTTTTAACAGGGAATTCCAGGACCTCCTGGGGACCCTGGTTATGTTGGGCTGGATGGACAGCAGGTTAGTCAGGGTATAATAAATCAAACAATATCCAATACCTAGTTTTACTGGTTAATAAATAATGATTTTAAATAATGTGTGCTGTTGATTTAACAAATTCATGCAATCAAGGAGAATCTGAACAAAACATTGTTCTTCAAACTCACTCACACCTACTACTTTATAGAAAAACTAAAATTATCTTTTATTTATCGAGTTTGTTTTATATTATTATATTTTGTATTTACTGTGATTATATATCACTGTATACAAGCACCATTCTTACGGAGAAGGCATTAGTTTAAATATATATAATTATCTAAGGTGTCTAAGACTTTTGCACATTACTGTATATATCATAAAAGAGGCATTCCAATGCACCGTGTTTTTATCTTGTCTCTTTTCTTAAGGGTTATCCTGGCCCCCCTGGATTAGAAGGACCACCAGGGAAAAAAGGGGAGCATGTAAGTGTGTCAAAGAAAAAGACATTGTTTTTTTAATTCTGGTTTATGAATGTGACATCAGCCAAGATTTTAATATCTCACCTAGAAGCAGTAATTTTTTTCCACCCTAAGCATTTTTCTTCTGTTGTGGGTTAAGCTGGTATTTTACGTTGTAGGGTTCAGCAGGACCTGTTGGAAAACTTGGACTGAAGGGCCCTCCAGGAGAACCAGGACAGCAAGGCTCTCCAGGGATGCAGGGAGAGTCAGGACCAAGAGGCAAGGAGGTCAGTCTCTGAAGCATGGCCACTGTTGTAATGAGAGTCCAAAAAAGAGGGGTTAAATAGGCTCAGATCCCTAACAGCTTAAACTGTTTATGGGTCCAATGTACTGAGACTTGAGGGGTAGTCTTAGAGACTGAAGACTCAAGATTTTGCTTGATTTTCTCACTCACTCACTCACTCTGGAATTGGTATTTTGTTATTGCAGGGAGCTGCAGGGCTTGTGGGCAGTGTTGGTGACCCTGGCAACAAAGGACGGAAGGTACAATGATTTTCTAAGAGTGTTGTCGTATGTTTGGGTTGATTTTGTTGTATTCATTCTGCAGAAAGTATACTCTCTTCTTAGGGTGACACTGGGCTGCAGGGTTTCCCTGGACTTTCAGGGCCTCCTGGAGTTTTTGGAGCCAGAGGAGAGAGGGGGTCAAAAGGTGATAAAGGCTTCATTGGACTGCTTGTGAGTTTCCAGCTCTTTGTGCTAATAATATTATTCCATGCATTTTGCCAGTTCCATATTTTAAATGGCAATCTGCTTGTGCCCATTCCCTATTTCCAGGGTCAGAATGGACTAATGGGGAAGATTGGCCCACCAGGCCTAATGGGCCTAGAGGTACTGGCATGTTACACACAATGAGAATGCAATGAGAAGGATGTTTATAGAGGTCTCTTTTCTAATTTGCAAATTTGTAATTGGATGCATGAAGGGTTTGATAGGATCAAGAGGAAGGCTTGGGGCAGATGGACCACCAGGGCCAAAGGTATTTATTTTTTCACTCTTATACTGCTTAATTATTACCTGTTAACAAATTGCCTTTACAACTATCCTAGAAAACCCCCTGTAATAAAGACAGAAAAATCTGTGCATTCATAACTGTGCATAAACATGTTTAGCTTTAGAAACCATGCTCCTGACAGATTCAGCAAAGCCACAGTCCAAAAACACACGTTGGTAGATGGACACTCAAAAAGTGTCCGTAGGTGTGCGTGTGTGAGTGAATGTGTCTGTGTTGCCCTGTGAAGGACTGGCGCCCCCTCCAGGGTGTATTCCCGCCTTGCGCCCAATGATTCCAGGTAGGCTCTGGACCCACCGTGACCCTGAATTGGATAAGCAGTTACAGATAATGAATGAATACCAAACTTAGGGGGACATTCACAGAGACCTGATGTCCAGATGTTACTGGTAGACAACACCTGTTAATTAATGTTTTATATAACATTAAATTAATATGCAATGAAGAGCAAACAAATAGATCCTAACTGTATTTTATTATTGTGTCAACAATAACATACAAACAGTGTGAAATCTAAGTTGATTTCAACAGTATTACTGTCTTTTATACTGACCAGCTTTTACAAAAGTGCTTTTGCCACCTGGCTGTGCATGCCCCCTATAATATTTGTAAATGGAAAAATATTTTATTTAAACTAATAACATCAGTATCTAACATTTATTCCTGCAACTTTGTGGCTTTGTCTTACAGGGGGATTCTGGCATTAGTGGGCTAACAGGTTTCACTGGAGAACTAGGTGAACCGGTAAATAACCTCTATGTGTTAACAACAGAAACTGTAAATATGGGTTTTTAATATATATAGAACAGAGCTTTAATCATGCCTGAACAACATCAGCAAGAGTACAGAGCAAAGAAAGTGTTGTCTCTGAGCAACACTTTTGTGCTTCCCATTGTAAAGTGGTCTACCTTCACAGGAGACTTTGCTTGAGTCAGGTTTTCTTACATTACTTTTTGGTTGTTTAAAGGGGATTGCTGGACGAAGAGGAGTAAAGGGTGAGACGGGCAAACCCGGACCCAAGGTCAGCTAATTAGCTCTCTATATTGTACCCTTCAACGGTGGTCCCATTTTAAAACAGTTAACCAGAAATGCACATGTTTTAGGGGGCTGTGGGTCCTAGAGGCCAAGAAGGCTCAATAGGACCTAAAGGCTTATTAGGACCAGAGGGACAGAAAGGTGAACCCGGCAAGACAGGAACTCCAGGAGATATGGTGAGCATTGGAAAAATGGAGCTCACCTTATGTAATTAGCTGGAATTGCACCTGATGCTGTTGTTTTGATGTACGTTGGGCAGGGACTAGAAGGTTTTCCTGGAATCAAAGGCCCTTCAGGACTCCCAGGATTAGAGGTAAGGGCTGCTAGTTTTCAGAGCCATGCACTGGGAGTGTATTGTTCCACCTCCAGCTCTGATTTGACTCTAAATTATGAAAGAATTAATTTCTTCCAATGTGTAGGGGCTTCAAGGAGAGATGGGAGCTGATGGACCTCTTGGACCTCCAGGACCACAGGTTAATAGTTATATTTAAAGTGCTTAATGTGACAGTCGGATATATTATTATTCTTAATAAAACTTTGTATATATCATATACAAAATATTTAATTAAACTTGATATTGAATAAAGTTTTTTGAGGAATTCCATTATGTGTTCAGTAATGGACGTACATGCTCAGCATTGTTCAAATCAGGAGATAATCTTGGCCAGTCAAATATCTTCACATTTTAGTCCTGGCACACCCAATATACACAAATGTGTTTTGAGTTATTTGTGCAAGGTGAAAGATGTGGTTTAGATACATCTCTACAATTTCATTCATTGTAACGCAGCTCTCTTCAATTACATGATCATTATACCATTTACCAGTGTTTCACAACTAAATTAATACGCTTTAAAGTTCCCTGTTTTTCCCTGTTCCCTCCATACTTTCCTTATTCTTAATCAGTATCTTTTTTGTTTGTTTTGTTTTTTCCTGTTGTATTTTGCTGCAGGGGAAATTTTGTTTAATAAACTGCAACTTGCCCTTTCTTGTAGCTTGTTATAGGTTTGTATCTTGTGCTAAACCCTATAATTCTAAGTAGCTACGTGCTGGCCCTGTCATTGGAGAGCACCGTTTTAATCTTCTGTGAAGATCCAGGAGTCCTAGAGAGCACTTCTGGCCTCACTTCCTATGACAGATCTTTGCATTTGGAGCTCTCTTCTTGCATTTCAGACTATCCATCGGGGTTCAATTAGCCAATTTAAAATGCAGCACTGGTTGGTTTCATGTGTCTTGAAGGATGCACATGCTAGCCCTCACTCTCTCAAGGATGGTGGCTTTGTGTGTGACTTGGGGAGATTAACTGGTGGATTGGTGATGACTATAATTGGGTCGGAAATATTGCACAAAACTAGAAGCAGAGTGTTGACTGGTATCCTGTCTGGGGTGTGTTCCTACACTGTGCCTAAAGATTCCACGTGGATCCACCGCAACCCTAAATAGGATAAAGTGGTTACAGAATGTGGCTTATCAAGAATGATGTAAATGCTTTTGAACTGAAAGATTCTGCATTCTTTTTGAGTTTAGAGGCAAAACAGTTACTGTACTGTACTGTCATTTCTTATTTTCAGGGTCCAATGGGCAGGATGGGGGCTCAGGGAAGGTATGGCCAGAAAGGACAGAAGGTGAGGTCATTGTTACTCATCTCATATTGTCCATTAGGATGCTTACCCTTCCTCTTATAGTTTTATTCAAACATTGTAGATCAAGCATGTAAGATCATTCCCTATCAGTTTGGTCAAGTGCTTTCTTATTTCAGGGTAAAGATGGTCGAGATGGTCAGCCTGGAATGACAGGAAATGCTGGACGGAAGGTCTGAAGTACTTTACATTGCCAGTCTTCTTGCTATGTTTGAATAATTACACCAGAGTAATCCTGTTTAATTTTCAGGGTAAAAGAGGGAAAGCTGGACAGAGAGGGTTAAGAGGGGTCAAAGGAGAGAAGGTACATCGTCCTTTTATTATTAACTGAATATAGAAACAGTCTTCTCTAATCATACTTCTTCATGTTACAAAACAGCTAATTTACTAACACCATGTGGCCTGGGCGTATGGCATTCTGTACTGAACATGGCCACATTCTTGTGGGGGAGCCACTTTGATTATCCAGAGACTACGAAACAATATGATTTTTTAAATGCTCTGAGTTGCACTTATTAAAAAGTGTAAAAAAAATATTAATCACTTAAATATAAATATCGCATAAATAGTGTTTGCTATTTTGGTGGTAAAAATAAGCTATTGTTCCTTTGAAACAAATTGACTTAATTTAAATGAACATTATGTAATATTTTGACTTTACAATTAGAGCTTCAATATAATTGTGATGCTTCTCCGACCTCTAATAGTGAGAATACAGCTTCTGTCATTGCAACACCAGGCTCAGCATTGCAGATCTTGCATTAAATTTTGCAGGAGGGTAGGAAACAGTGCAGTAAAAAATGCATTACACCAGAGGAAGCCCCAGGAGCAGCGAATTCACTTAAAATTCTACTGTTTATAGTTCCCATTGTTTAGCTAATAACACATACAAATGTGGCTGGCTTTGCTTAGATTTTGGATGATTGATGGTTGGTTGGTTGGTTGGTAGTTGATAGATTAACTGCTGTCAATTCCTCAGGGTCAAATGGGTCCTATGGGGCCAACTGGGCCACCAGGGATACAAGGCTCATATGTGAGTAATTATAACCTCCTTTGTAAGATATCAGTATAAAAATTTGTCTTCTACATCTTTTTGTTTTCATTTGTTTGGATGCACTGTACAAATGTGTTTACTCACAAACCTCCCTTATTCCCTGCAGGGAGTACCTGGAAAACAGGGTGAGAAAGGAGATAGAGGTGAAAAGGGGCCCCAGGTATGTTGATGTGTGTGTATATATGGGGTGTTAAGGATCATTCTGAATTCCTGCATCTGTAATCTCACAGTTAATTTTCCCCTTTCCATTTCCAGGGGGTGAAAGGGGACATGGGGCCATCTGGTCTACCAGGGATTGATGGAGTGAAGGTACTTGGATTATTCAGCCATTCAAACCTGTGGTTCATATTTACATAATTTATTCCTTATCTAAATCTAATTGTATAAGGAATGGTTGCCAATGTATGCTTCTCATTTCTTTCAGGGGGAACAGGGTTTTATTGGACAGACTGGCAAACATGGCACAAAAGGAGAGCAGGTGACACATCTACAGTTGCTTTTCATTCAAATCCATTCAACTTAATATTCCAGACATGCAACAGATAAAGAGTTTGATGCTGATAACTTGCTGTGCTTTTTTCTTAGGGTGATATCGGTCCCACAGGGCCTCGGGGGAGACCAGGCCTCCCTGGCCTCCCTGTAAGTTCACTGCCTTGGATTCTTTAAGAAATCTGTTAATGTACGACACTATTCACTTGCAGATTAGCATAGTCCCATTAGTCAAAATCATCTTAGAGCCAGTAATCAGCTTGCGCAGGGCTCTCAGACAGTCTTTAATGTGCTATTAATGTAATCTTAATGAAGTCTCCAAAGTACTTAGAGAAGAAAATTAGCCTCCTTAAAGTGCAGATCATGCACTCAGCATGCACTCAGCATAAAGTGACTGTTAATTCAGTTCATTTCTGTTCTCCACAGGGGTTATTTGGAGAAAAGGTTTGAAACATTCATTCAAATACACTCTATTATACCTAACTTTTGCTTCAGGAAATGTAGTTTCATAGTCCATTCTGAAGGAGCATATGTCTGGTAGAATTAAAGTGCTTGTTCTGTTGTATTGCCGTGTCTTCAGGGCTTAAAGGGACATCAAGGGCTAACTGGAACTGAGGGTGCAAGAGGACCACCTGTGAGTATAACAGCACATGTTTCAGATCATAAGCAATATAGGAAGTCAGAAAAGTGTGCTGTAATGACTAATACAATCAAAATTTTCAGGGGCCACCAGGTCCACCAGGGCCTCCAGGCTTATCCTTTAACCTTACCATGACTCAGCTAAAGGCAAGTAACCCCTGGCCATAAGGAAAAATGTCCACATTAATGAGGTTCTTATCAGATTGTCAAAACCATGTTTCTTCTAATCCAACTAGGAACTCATGTATCAGTCAGATAAGCCCAATTACCCATTCATCAGAACTCTACTGGACTCCCTTCAGCAAGACCTGCGACTCTTCATAGACCCACCAGATGGAACTAAAGAGCGTCCAGCAACATCCTGCTTGGAGTTGCTAATGTGTCATCCCAACTACACTGATGGTAGGAGCCTTTTCATATAAGATAACACTATTGCAATATGAAACTAATAGGTGTGCTTACCAAATTGTCATAAGGCTGAAGTTCCAGAGATATCAAATGTGTGGTATTCATTCTTAACTAGCAATGCTGAAGAGGCCATTTTAGTTTCTGGATATGATACTAGCCTGCTTTTGTTGATTAGTTAAGAAAGAGAACGGATCAGACACAGCATATGTGTATAAATCATCACCTATTTACATTTCATATGAGTTACACCAATCAGCATTTGCCATTTTTAAACATTTGTAATGACCTCCTTGTTTCTATACTCATTTCCCCCTTTTTATCAGCTCCAATTACAGAACAGGTTTAAACACTGTCCCCATTGACTATCCACTCTGTTAGACATACGAAGACACATTTTGGTTCACCCTTTGTTCATGCAAAGTCAAACACAGTAGCTCATCTGTAGATGCACAGTTTGTGTAAGTCTTCCTCTAGTCCTTCATCAATCGTCATTTGGTCTGTTGGTTGGTGAACTATTCTCAGTCCAGCCGTGACACTGAAGTCTTTAAAAAGACTGCTGTGACTGATCCACTCATACCAAGCACATCCCACAATAACATACTGCAGCAAGGTCAGTTTCAATACAATTGAACGAGAATGATCCACCATTCATGGATGGAAATATTCCCTGCTCAGGAACATAACAGAACAGGATAAAAGTGGCCATAGAATGTATGCAGAGCAACAGATGAACTACAGTTCCTAGTTGTAGAACTACAAAGCTAAACAATATGGTTAATGGAGCTGATAAAATGTCAAATGAATGTCTAAACAAGGCTAGATTTTAATGTTTTAACCAATCAGTGTGTATGCAGCATTGTTAGATATTCTCAAACATATTATTAGAATATCTGTAGGGTTTGCCAGATAATTAAGATCTGAATGGAAGCTTTAGTTCCAGCTGTTATGGCTTACCAAACATTTTAATTAGACTTTAATAGTAACCCCAATAAAAATGAACATTATTTATGGTTTAGAATGTGACTCAGCCAAGCACATTTTAGGAATGCAGCCACTGATTTCATAAGAACTGAAGCTTCTGTCATCTGATACATTTTGGGTTACAGTTAGTGTAGCATTTAACCAGTCTATTTTGGTTTCAGGAATGTATTACATTGATCCAAACCAAGGCAATCCTGCAGACGCTCTTCTAGTATACTGCAACTTTAGGTTAGGTGGTCAGACATGTCTTTCTCCTCTCCAACCACAGGTAATGTTCAGAGAAAATCTCAGGCATTTCACAATACCTTCTCATACCCAGAGGTTGCTCTGACATGTTATTCTGGAAGTATTGAGGTGATTAATGCTAATGCTGGTGCTGCAGGTGCCGATGAAAGCGTGGCTGAAAGACTCAGAGAAAGACACTTTCACCTGGCTGAGTGCCATGGACAGTGGTTTTCAGGTATACCACACTCAGCAGCAAAGCCAGTCTCTTGGAATTTTTTTATCAACATTACTGCTGTTCTGTATTTTGCTTCTTAATTCTACCCTTCTTCATTCCTTATTCTACACTGAAGTTTAATTATACAGAAATCAGTGTGGTCCAGATGAGGTTTCTGCGGCTGAACAGCAGGCTGGTCACGCAGAACATCACATTCTCCTGCCAACACATGAGTAGGCAGGGATTGAGAGAGAGAGAGATCAAATTCCTTGCAGATTCTCGAAGAAAGAGTTTCTTGGGGATGTTACGAGATTGTGCGGTAGGATATTTCATTTCCATTTTGTCAATGGTTGCAGTGTGTCTTGAGCATTAGTATTACATCTGAATAGGGATGATTCGTACAAAATGACAAGTATGAATGCAATCAAGGTGCTTTTCAAATATATTTTTCTTACTTTGTTGTTAATGTTTATTATTTATTTTGTCTAAAAATGGATCAAGTGTATTAAGAGTTCAGAGAAAAATATGTTTTGAATGAACATTAATTTATCACAATATCATCTTATAATCAAATATATCTGTAAAGGATTACACGTTGACAATATACTTCAAATGGACATTGCCAGTCAAAAACTAGAATTTATTATGTTCTTAGGCATGTTATATTGCATTATACTGCATATTATTATTATTAGAGGTGGCACGGTGGCGCAGCAGGTAGTGTCGCAGTCACACAGCTCCAGCGGGTTCGATTCCCGCTCCGGGTGACTGTCTGTGAGGAGTTGGTGTGTTCTCCCTGTGTCTGCGTGGGTTTCCTCCAGGTGCTCCGGTTTCCTCCCACAGTCCAAAAACACACGTTGGTAGGTGGATTGGCGACTCAAAAGTGTCCGTAGGTGTGTGTGTGAATGAATGTGTGTGTGTCTGTGTTGCCCTGTGAAGGACTGGCGCCCCCTCCAGGGTGTATTCCCGCCTTGCGCCCAATGATTCCAGGTAGGCTCTGGACCCACTGCGACCCTGAATTGGATAAGTGGTTACAGATAATGAATGAATTATTATTATTATTACAGCCTTACACCAACTGGATTAATCAATGTTTAATAATTTTATCTTTATATTCATTTTTAAATTTTAGGATTTTACAAAGTGTTAGTATACATTTAAAAAATAAAAATAATACCATATTGTTTATTATTGTTAGTTTTTTTAGCAAACGTCTGTCTTTGCCACAGAACGGAAAAACAGGAATGTAACAGGCCATTGTCTGTCATTGTTGTGAGCTGAAATTTGACTACAAAATGCATATGATAAAATATTATTTGCATGAACTTTGAAACAAGAAACAAGTTGTATGCATGCAGGTGGCTGTTGTGAGTGTATATTGCTCATTAATATTTACTGATATTGCAGCCAATGGACGAGTTGGATACAGGGCCTCAGGAGTCTGTGTTCCAGTTTGAAACTGAAGACCTAGACCTTTTACCAATCAGAGACTTGGCATTGTTTGGCCATAGTGACCTCAGCGAAGACTTTGGATTTACTATTGGACCAGTGTGTTTCAGCTAGCTTCCTGTACAAAACTCTCCTCAACACACACGTGTTCCCTGTAGACTGCTGACTGCCGAGAGGTTGTTAATTGGTCCCTTGTTAAGCACAGCAGGATTTGCAGACAAGAAGTGAGAAGCAATTCTTCAAGATCTACAACTAATTGGGTTTGATTTTTCTTTCAAGAAGAAAAAAGAAGGACCTGTGAAATAGTTCTTCATACTTTTAATTTAGATTAGCAAAGTTAGTTGACACGTTGCCCAGAGGCAATAACACATTGCTGCACACATTCCTGAAATGAACTGTTTTGTTTCATGTTGTACATTGTTTACAGTAACTTTGTTATTTATATATTGTTTATGTTATGATTCATGCCATCATCCAGGTTCATTTTAAAGCTGTTGGTACTGTAAAAACACTCCTTTCAGGTTGTCACTATTGTGACCAAAAACACTGTGATCTCAATGGCACCCTCATCCTAGATGTTTTCCAACAGCAAAGCCTCAAAAGGGAGGCACTGATAAAATGATTAAATATAGTATTGTCTTCTCATTGTAGGATAGACTAAAACGTTTTGATTTTTTTTTTTTTAAATCTATGGTGATTGTCTTCAGTGGTCAAGCAAACTTGTTAGTCCTATTTCCTTTATAAATTTGAATATATATACATTAAGCTTTAATGTAAGTGGATTTTATTGAATCTAATCTCCCTAAAAAGATGTTCTTCCGCCATTTTAGATGTACAAGAGGAAGAAACACGCAAGGCCAGTTGGAAAATTTGTGTAGTCCCTTGTTAGTATGGCAGTAGGGTGCACTAAATAAAGTGGACAAACTTATGATATCTGAAATATGTTGTAATTAATGGTTGTTTTGACTGAAAATTAAATCAATGAATGAGTAGATTTGGATTTTGCACAGTACTGTAAGGACAATATAGTATCATTTTATACATAATATACTGCAGCAGTTACCACATAATGTTTGGAACTCATCTGATTGAACAGTGTTTTCTATTATATCAAACTAATAAGAGATTAGACTATCATAGTAAGTCATATCAAAATCTGTAGATGTGATTGCACAGCTGGCTGACACAAATGTTTTTTTGATGTGATTTTTGTTTCAGGTCCTTTTTTCTATATCTGTATAAAATGTATTTGAGGTTCACATTATTCAAGATGTTTTTAATTTATAATATGCTGGTCATTGATTTAATGACTTTTTTTATGACAAAACATGCTTTATATTGCATATTCGATATGTTCTGATGCAATAAAATTTCTCCCATGACCTTCTTTCAGCTGAAATCTAACACACAATACAAACCAACTTACACACGTAGTCAAATTTTCCTAAAAAGAAAGCACTTTCCCAATTGTGAGTTACTATTACTAATATTAAATTATATCCTTCAAATTCTTAAAAGGGCTACGATTGTGGGGAAACACAGTTGTCTCTGCTGGTTTACAATAAGAAGCAAAGTGTCTTTTAAGGTGGAGCAGTGTGTTTGAGGGGAAAAATCGACTTGTTTGTATGTGGCTGAATTTTAACTTGACTAATTCTCTGTTTGAATTACCACCAAAACTCATTTGTTAAGTTTTGTAGTACTTTAGTGTAGTAATGCAGTTAGCTGTCTCCCCAATTTGGAAACATTTCCACCTTAAGTGATCCGAAACTGCAAAAATAAGCCAATATAGCCCACCTATGGAGCAGTCAATATGAACAATATCTTCAATTTTGTACATGCTTTTCAACCTTTGAAGTTCTCTCTGCTGTCTAAAAACTCTCCAGATGCCGCTGCCACGAACAGAGGCAGAAATAGGACCAATACTTTTTTTTTTTTCAATCATTTACAGACTGAGGCTTTGTAAACACATTAGACTGGTTTCCAGTATGCAAATAAACTGGAGAGGTAGCAAATGGTGAGGACATATCTTATGAATTTTATAAAAAAGTGTTTTTTTTTATTACAATCATGAACACCACCTTTAAGGTTATAACAGGGTTTACCTATTTTCTACTAAAATTATTCCCTGTATTCTCAGAATAAAAGGAACCGAATGGTCACTGGGTGGATAGGCTGCATCATGAAAGTACAAATATGTACTTTTCCCTGCAGAAGTTAAAGGTCATGGCTTTGCTTGCCTCTGTGAGTTATTTGTTATATTTTATTATTCATTCTCACAGTAAAACATGTCAGATCAAAAAGTGCTATTAGTTTTCATTAAAATTCAATATCAATGTAAATGCATTCGTATTATCATCGAATACCATGGTGTATTCAATTCATACATTCAGAAATACAGTCTCCCTCTCGGTAGTTTTTTTCAGTTGTCTAGTGATATCAATGTGCAGCAGCGCTTGTGAACGCTGTAGTTGTAGCCAATCAGAGAGTGGGTTTGTTCTCATTGGAGAAGCCGCCTCATGGGGAAACTGTCCGAACCTCCCGCTACTTCAGTTGCTTCACCACATCAGACCTCCGCCTGCGGGACCTGAGCACGTCAGCTCTACTGAATAATGTTTTAGATTAGTTAAGCTAAGTCGGTGAATAAACAGCCCTGTAAAGTACACTGCTGGAGGGACTGGAAGCCAAACAGATTTAAGTGTTTAACTGAATTCTTTTTGAGAATGGTGACGGTTTATACTGTTGTAAAGTCATGAGACCGGGCAGCGCTTTTGCGAACGGCGGAGGAGGCCTTCTCTAAGCCTCGGACTTGCGTGAAATCCAGAGCCGAACAAGCGCCGCTCCAAACGACTGGATTTGCTTGGGGACAGCAGCGGGACGGAAGGATTAAAAAGGGTTTGTTTTAAATTTTCATGAGTCGTAGGTGAATGAAGATAGCTTTTACTAGAAATGTTATAATATTAACGATGTCTGTTGCCAGAACTAAACTGACAGGCTTAACTTTGCTTCTGTATTCTTTTCCGTTTCTCCATAAATTGTGTACCTTTTTGTGTGAAAAGATAAAAGTAACGCACTGAACTAATAAAAGTTAAACACTTTTTAATCTAGTTATTACGTGTTAGTTTTTCTTTTTTGCTTCTCCGCTAGTGAGTTTAAACTTCGTGAGCCACAGCTGTCAGAAATTCAGAATCGCTTGTTTCTTACTAATATTTCAGTTAAGAGCAGTATATGGATATGTTATGCCTTCTTGTTAAAGGGCCTACACAGCTATTGTAAATGTGAGGTATAACGTTTATAAAATATAGTAAATGCATTGGATCCTGCTTAGAACTTTATTTTAAGCAGTTGTTTGCCATACCAAAATGGTTGATGTATTGTGCCCAGTGGTTCCGAGTAGGTTACTGATCCACTGCGACCCTGAACCAGATGAAGCTGGTTCACCCATAATACTCAGTTTTTATATACCTCAGTCTGGTCACAGCTATCATCTCTTAATATTGTCACAGCTTCATTGTGATCTACCACTCATCTGAAATCAGTGAAGTTGTTTTGATATGACTGAAAACATTGTTAAAAAGTTTTCAACAGTTGTCTATAGTACATTACATTTAGCCAAAATTCATTGCATTTGGCAGACTCTTATCCACAGCGATATACCGCTGTATCATGTTACAGATAATGTAGATTTGGGATTTTTTTTCCCCCAAGGATTCGTGGTGGTAGTCTGGTGTTCCTTCCAGAGCTGGGAAGCAATGTCAGTAGTTTCTATAACAGGCAAACACACACATTCTCATACCAAGAGTAACTCGTTTAGGAAATAGAATATTCAGAAACACCTGCAGCTTTCACCATGAGCACAGTTTGCTGTGATCTTTAGAGATCCTAATAAAACAAACCCGAAAAGCTAATTGATCAAAGCCTTATGAAGATGGAGGTAACAGGATCTGGCTTACAGCCTGAAAAAGCAATACATGACAGTTTTGGTGGGTTTTTTGCACTTAAGCATGTCTTTAATATTAAATACCACATATATGATACACATATCATATGCTGTGGCGCAGCAGGTAGTGTCGCAGTCACACAGCTCCAGGGACCTGGAGGTTGTGGGTTTGAGTCCTGCTCCGGGTGACTGTCTGTGAGGAATTTGGTGTGTTCTCCCTGTGTCCACGTGGGTTTCCTCAAGGTGCTCAGATTTTCCCCCACGGTCCAAAAACACACCTTGGTAGTTGAGTGTGTGTCACCCTATGAAGGACTGGCGCCCCCTCCAGGGTGTGTTTCTGACTTGCGCCCAATGATTCTGGGTTATTAAAGTTTCACATTTGTCAACAACTGCATGCGATGTTTGATCTAGCTGCCATCCCAATTCATTGTTTTCTTTTTCTTTTTCTACAGGCCAGTGAGTCTTTATAGCATTGTCTATGTTCTCCCTGGGGGAGAGAGAGAGAAATGCTCCCACCATCAAGAAGGGATTTTGTATCTCTGACTGTAACTGAAAGTGGAAGCTACACAAATGGCAAGCAGCGCAGGCAATCTTGTTGGAGGGTAAGATTGCATTTTTACCTTCAGTTCTTGTAATGATTTGGGCTGTTGAAACTGCACCAAAGGATACTTAAACAGGCACCTTGTCCAAAAATCTGTATACCCCTATGTGTTTATTCTAAAATCAAGTTATTTTTGACCCCTTTGTGGCCTTCTGGGAAAGCAGTATGCTCCAATTTTCAACATTTCTTTGAGGGTTTGTTTGCATATAGCCAGGAGCATTACCTTATGTTGGTAATCATGTTGAACAAATAAAATCCCTGTTTATTTCATAAATATTAACCAATTAAGTCTGTTATGACACACATCCCACTTTCATTAAAACTATTTGTATGGTCACCTTGCTGTGTTTGGAAATCAAATCCATGAAAACATTGACAGTCCCCCAGCAATGCTAGAATATGTCAGTTGGAGAAGCACTGAGATGCAATTAAGAGTGATGTGAGAAAGACCATTTTGAGTTTATTTTGCCAGATCTTACCAGCTGACTCACTACTCTGCTGGATGTGAAATGTTGGATAGCTTTACAAATTCCAGTCATGTTTGTTACTTTAATGGCCTCCCTGCAATTTTACAGCTCCACAGCTCTCCCATTATAAATATATTTTTCTGTGACAGTCTAAGACTCTGTGTGCTGATTGTATTTATTGATTTTTAAAAAATCATCAGCTAAAAGTGTATTTTCAAGTAATTAATTTTAATAATAGTTAGTTATTAATTAAATGTTGGGGAACTAAGGTATCTGTGAAGCTAGTGTTCAGAATACTGACCACTTATTTTTGATTCAGGACCAAATTGTTCTGTTGAACCCGTTCTTTGCTTGGGAATGTAATCTACTGCATCTGTGGCTTATTTTGCAGTTGATACATGTATTCTTAAAATCGAATCGAGTTTTTCGCAATTTAACATAATTTTAATACAAAATATGTGATCTATATTAAAACTAAGGACAACTGCTCCCACGGTTGGGCAGGGTCCCATGACATTTTGCATGAAACAGATATAATAGATATCAGATATAATAGTCAAATTTTCTGCCATTTTTCAAAACACAGAACATCACTCGCAACTCTAAAATACCTTCACAGACCTATTAAAAGAAGAATGGACATTTTAGACTCACATGAATGACTGCCTCACTATTATTGAAATATTTGTGATGCCTGTCTTACAGATGTCCTGCAGCTGATGGAGCTCTTTCAAAACTGGGCTTGCCTGGTTTGTTTATGGAGAGCTGTGAAATTAAACGTTTCTGCATTTAGTATTAGGAAACTTTGTCTGGATGCTCTGAGACATGTAGTGCGTCCGTGTTACACTGACAGCGTTTTGTATTGTGCAGCAAACATCACAGAAGTCCTTGTTATTTTTGAGTTAGAGTTAAGCGTACTCTGTAATATGTTGTTGGATTTAAGTGGACTTATTGAATGTACCGATGTAATTATTCTACTTGTTCTCTTGCCCTGATTTGCTTTGTAGAAATGGAAGCAGTTATCCCGCCTGCAGCGCAGCCTTATCCTTTTTCTTCTAGTTCTACTGCTGATTGGTGGAATTGCCACATATCCCAGTCTCTCAGGCCATTGGGGAGGTACGGATATCTTTTATAAAGCTTAAGCATGAGGAGTTAGATATGTATGGATTTATTTTGAGGTGGTACTTTGGTACTTACTGCTTTCAGCTCTTTCAGACACAGCAGTAGGGGAGAAGAGTGGTGAAGGGAAGCAGCCGTTTGTTATTGAGCTGAAGAATCAGGGCAGGCTTCTGCTTCCTGAGCCACCTTCAGAGGTTAGTGTGACCCACTTATTTACCTCTGTTGAGAGCTGCAACCAGTTTCTTTTTTTTCCCTTCCAAATCCCTAGTTTTATGACCAATCTGATTTTAAGCATGTTGCAACAGCTAGAAGAAACATATCGGAATTGTCCTGGCTATTTTCTCTTGCCTTTGAAACAGAAAAGAATCCCACATAAGCGAGGGCCACCTGTCCTCCGGAGTCGCTTGCAGAGTAAAGGGAATGGATCAGAGCCCCTGGTAGCAGGTGTAAAGAATGTGGAGGAAGAGGATGGGAATAAGCCGCTTGTCAAGTGAGCTTTTAAAAGTATTTAACTCAAACAGACTTGCAAGTTCTCCTAATCTTACATAGTCATCTATATGTGTATTCATTGTGGTGTAAGAGTCCTCGGAATATGAAATCCTGAGCTTGAACATTAATTAATTATATGTATATATATTTGTGTTGTTATACATTAATTTGATTATGCTTTCTTCGTATTGGTTTTATTGTGTTGTTTTTCCAGTCAGACATTAGAAAACATTAGAGCAAAGTACCATCGGTGTCTTCTGCTAACTTGTATATGCACAAAACACGACTCTGATCATATTGTGTAAGAGTATATGTTTTCTGTTGCTAGTAGTTGGCGTGGAGCTGTGATCGAAGCAGAGCAGGGCACCGATCTTGATGCCAAGCGAAAAGATAAGGCAACTGAGCCCACGGACCCTTCTGCACTAGGTGGGCTAATATTACTCTCTCAGTTTCTGTACTCTCAATGTTTGAGTAACCCTTGTGTCACCTAGTGACCATTGTATATGTGTATACCAAAATTTGGTAACACTTCATTTAAATGATCCACATAACAGTTAACTATAAGAACTTTTCAATTTCTTGAAAAGAAAATGAACAGGATCATTTGAATATAGTAATGTAACAACATTAATATTTTCCTCTTATTTTACAAATCCATTATTGCTAGGGCTACAAAGAATCCTTAAACAATAAAGAGCTGACCGTCTAAATACATTCTGCATGTTGTAGCATGCTTAGTAGTTGCTTGCATTGCAGATGTAGTTTGAATTATGTGTCATTAATGTGTCTCCTCTTCCAGTGGAGAGCAGACTGGAGGCAGTAAGAGAAGCTTTCAGGCATGCATGGAAGGGCTACAAAGACTTTGCCTGGGGTCATGATGAGCTTAAACCTGTTTCCAAATCATATTCAGAATGGTTTGGGTTGGGCCTGACTCTGATTGATGCGCTGGATACCATGTGGATCTTGGGTCTGAAGAATGGTAAGTAAAAGTGTTTGGTAGAAAAAAGATACAAATTTTGTTTGCCTTTTAACGTCAGTGATTGGAGCACTTCTGAAGTGGCTACTCCTTGTTTACTTTCCTAGAATTTCAGGAAGCCCGGGAGTGGGTGGCTAAAGAGCTCTCCTTTAACAAAAATGTGGATGTGAATCTGTTTGAGAGCACCATTCGCATCCTGGGTGGCCTGCTCAGCACTTACCATCTGACTGGTGACGCACTGTTCCTGGAGAAAGCTGTGAGTGAATGTGAATATATATATGTGTGTGAGTTAGCTTTGTGTTATGCTGAATGTAGTGCCACCTCCACTCCTTCTGCTGTTAGTACAGTCATTCCCTGCACATGCTCTCATCTGAGTCAAGCATCAACTTGTGAATATGAAAAGCCTTTAAAGCTTTTCAAAGCCTCTGATCGTAGGCGTCTCTATTTTAAGCAACAATATGGTAATATGAAAGTCCAACTGCCTCCTACAGCTCTTGATGTTGGCTTTATTTTTGTCTTTTACAGAAAGATATTGGTTCCAGGCTCATGCCTGCCTTCAGCACTCCTTCTAAAATCCCGTATTCTGATGTAAACATTGGCAAAGGCACTGCTCACCCTCCACGCTGGACCTCTGACAGCACCGTGGCTGAGGTTACAAGCATCCAGCTCGAGTTCCGTGAGCTTAGTCACCTCACTGGAGACCCTAAATACCAGGTGATTCCTCATATATATACACACACACAAACACATTTTGATGATGTATCAATGGGATAAATTAGTGACTCTTGGTTTTGTAGCTGTAGCATTTAACTAAACAACAACATTAAGACAGTAATCATGTCATGCCTTAAGTACAGGGATAATTTTTCTGACCATACCTTAGATGTTCTTATATAAGCCTTGAGTGCAATCCAAATGAACATGTTTGAGTTCCTCCCAATTTCTTGTGTCTAGGCTGCAGTGATGGAGGTGATGCGGCAGGTGCACAAACTGGAAGGCAAGCGGGATGGTCTGGTGCCCATGTTCATCAATACCAACAATGGGCAATTCACCCACTTGGGCATCTATACTCTTGGAGCCAGGGCTGACAGCTATTATGAATACCTGCTCAAGCAGTGGATCCAGGGGGGCAAGAAGGAGACAGAGTGAGTTAGTGCTCCCTGGTTTGTTTGCTTGTTTAGGAGAAGGGAGTGGTTCTTTAAGAGTTTGTTCCCTGTCCCCTCTCTGCTGTTCCAAAGCCTGAACCACTGCTGTATCACAACAGGTGACATCAATCTGGATTATGTGTCTCGCTGGCACAAATGACAGCTTTCATTCCCTTGTCCCTGTTTGATCTATTCAGCACTTACCTAACTCTCCACAATATTCCCAGTCTGATTAAACTGCATGGCATCCCTCCTTTCCTCTGACAAATGGTGTGTGTACATAAGGATTTAAAATATTCATAGCCTTTCGAGTGATATTGGTTTTATCTCCAGGGGCAGGATGTGGTTAAAAGCAAGGCTATTAAACATTTATCTGCAGTAACAGCGAGCCATTTGCACAGATTCAGCACCCTGGTAAGACATTATGATTTAGCCAATGGCTTTACCTTCACAGTTTAACAGTGTGGCTACCTTGTGTGGATATATCAGTCAGGGGAGTGAAGGCTGCAGAGTGATCCTGACAGACACATCCAATACACTATCCCCATCTGAATAAATTTGGCTCTGTCTGAGTACACAAAGCAAAGTAGTTTAAATGGCCCCAGGGGTTCCAGCGTGCAGTAGATGAATAGATAAACTGCAGTACCACATTTGAATTTTGTAAAATAATTTTAGCTCTTGCTCTTGCTGACTCATTCTCACTGCATCTCAGTTTATCTTGCTCTATTTGTTATTTTTGTCTTTCCTTGCCATTTTCTTCATTTTTTTCATAGTATTATTTTCCCTTTCTGTCTGTCTGTCTTATTTATAGCCACCCCAACCCCCTGTGCCCCGATATAACGTCTCCTTCTTTCATTCCAGTCTGCATCCACTCTTCTGCACTGTGTTTACCCACAAAATGAAATGACTGAATCATTTACATGAAACTTTCACATGTTCAGTGCCTTGCTGGAGCATATGACAATAACGGCTGTCATTTATCATTCAGGTTGTTGGAGGACTATCTACAGGCTGTCGAGGGGATTAAAAAGAACTTGGTGAGGAAGTCTTCTCCACTCAACCTTTCGTTCGTTGGAGAGCTATCTCATGGACTTTTCAGCCCCAAAATGGTATGTTACAGCTCTCAGTCTGAAAAAAGGAACTGGAAGTATGTAAATGAATGAGATGTAAATCAAAAGACACAGTTTTTTTTTAAACACATAACATTATGTGAAATTAATCATTTTTAATTCCAATTTTTAAATTTGGTAAGATATAGGTACACAGCAGGAGATTAAAATAAACCCCTCTCAGAGGCTTTATTTATTTATTTATTTCCCCCCTCACTGTATTTGATATTCTCCCTCAGGACCACTTGGTATGTTTCCTGCCTGGTACGCTGGCCCTCGGGGCTCATCACGGCCTGGATGCTGAGCACATGGAACTGGCGAAGCAACTGATGGAGACCTGCTACCAGATGTATGCCCAGATGGAGACTGGCCTTGCTCCGGAAATTGTCCACTTCAACACACAGATGGGTAGCGCACAGGACGTAGATGTTAAAGTAAGTTGGGCTCTGCTACTGTGTCCAGCCAGAGGCATTTACATGCCTTCAGGAACTTGCTGTCATATGTAAAACAATCTGCCCAGCATGCAACAGGTGTTCTGACACCTACAGTAGCCCTTCAGTGTGATCAGATCAGGACGATCTGTGTATATTTCAGTGCAGTATAGTTTCATAAAATTAAATAAATGAATCAAAATTTAAATGATTAATCCATCAGTTCTAACTTCTGTAGTTTTGTTGGTGCTAAAACTGAGTGGAAGGATTTCTGTTCGTGTTTCCACAGCTTGCAGACAGACACAACCTCTTACGACCAGAGACTGTGGAAAGCCTCTTTTACCTTTACCGTTTCACCAAGGACAAAAAGTACCAGAACTGGGGATGGGAAATCCTTCAGAGCTTTAATACATATACAAGGGTGAGTACCGTAGAATATCTAACTTCTGCTTGGCTGTACAGTGGTGTAAGGCTGTCCTTATTGATATTTGCTCATATTAGAGGTCTGATAGTTTTGACAGTTCAGTGGCTTTGTTTATATGCAGCCTGACGATCCATTAATAATCCAACTAATGGCTCAGTATAACTAGAATACATATAGATATGCATCTGGATTAGAATACTCTGAAGCTAGTCATATTGCAATATTTACACTGTGGAGTAAGGTGTGTCCAATTACTCAATTAATCTTGTTAAAGTTTAGAATGTGTAACATGGCAGGGGCCAGGAACTGCTCTGCAGAACTGATGATGTTTATAGTTTTAGCTTTAAAAGACTTAAAAATAGATAACACAACGGATGGCCATAAAGCTTGCAATAATTAGGTATTCAGGCACTTGTGAAAGCATATGAATAATTTCTAGGTTTACACAATATTAGTGTTGAATATTCA
This sequence comes from Hoplias malabaricus, assembly GCF_029633855.1. Taxonomy (NCBI): domain Eukaryota; kingdom Metazoa; phylum Chordata; class Actinopteri; order Characiformes; family Erythrinidae; genus Hoplias; species Hoplias malabaricus. Next base: position 14,862,396 of record NC_089820.1, on the reverse strand, counting down.
GCTTCAGAACCACTGACTGTGTAGTGAGAAAAGCATACAGTTAAATCTATGCTTTGTAAATAATACAAGTGTAGTCTCCTGACACTTTCCTTTCTGGTTCAAGCCGAAGTGTAGAGCTTTGTAGCCTGGTGTAGGCGTCCCTGGCTCAAGTGTACTCTAAATGTTTCAGTCGTTTGATGCTTTGCTTCTCTTGTTTCATGAGGTTTATATAAACAGAGATGCTTCATTTGAGTCTACTGCTTTCAGTTTTCCAAGTACACTATCAAGCTGAAACTTTATCAGAGCCTAGATGCCCCAGTTCAGTTTTCTCTTACAGTGAAGTTTAGATACTTAGGCTATGATTAATCATGTGACCATTTGTGTGAACCATGAACTGACCCAACCTCTGTCCTCCTCAAACATGGGACAGAAAATCTGGATTTGCTCAAACTAAGCTTAAACGTAGCTGGCTAAGCAAAAAAAAAAAAAAAGTCCTGCATTGTGAAACTTGTCTCAGGATTTGTCCTTTAAGTCTGATGCAAGCTTGTCCCCTTAGGTCGAGACTGGTGGTTACACCTCCATCAATAACGTGCGGGACCCGAAAAATCCCAGTCCACGAGACAAAATGGAGAGTTTCTTCCTGGGCGAGACACTTAAATACTTCTTCCTGCTGTTCTCAGACAACCCAAACCTGATCAGCTTGGATAAGTATGTCTTCAATACAGAGGCACACCCTCTTCCCATATGGCCACAGGCAGAGTAGCAGACAGAGACATGGGCATTAAAAAGATATATGTAGACAAACACATTTCTCAGGGCCTTACACAAGGATTTCTAAATCCCTTTGATATCTAAACTGCCATCTATTTCAACTCTGGGAACAAGACATTCTTTTCATAACTGGAGTTCCTTTGACTAATGGAAATGATTGTAAAAGCCTTTACAAAAAAGAGTGAACGTTTCAAGTGGACAAGGAATGGTTAACGGGATTTTTTCTTTTTATTGTGTTTTTAATTTCACTAAGTGTGGAAAGCTCACCACAGGTTTTCAACTAGACCTTGAATCTCGTTTTAAGTCCTGAATGTTGTGATCACGTAGTTAATTGAACTGTTGAGGCTGATTGGCCATGTGCTGTCAAATACACAAGGGCCAAAAGTTTGTAGAACATAATCTTGTACTGAAAATATACCTCTAGACACATCTTTTTGATCTTATGGTGCTGGATTACAGTGCAGTAACCAGTGCTCTTTTATCAACTGGAGTACAATCAGTTCCACAGGTAAAACCTTCATAGCAAAAAGCCATAATTGGCTAAAATCTTGTGTTTTTCTTTTGCAAGAGGTCATTACAAAGGGGTTCTTTTAGTTCAACAAAGAGTGTTCTTTCAGATATGCGTTCGTGTGTTACATCCATGGGCTAATGACTAGACACTGGTTGTTCTGCAGTGGTGATAAGTGCATCTTCGCCAGTACTTTAAGCTCTGCCGCTGTTGCATCCCACTGTGGTAGAACATTTCTACTCAGTAATGTTCAAACTCCCATATCCGACCAAAATATAGCTAATGGATCATGGTTTTTCTCTGACATTTTTTAAACAAGATTACAGGGGGATTTAATTGCATTCAACCAGACCATTACTGAGGTCAGGTACCTATGCTGACATTTTCCTGATCATAAGCATTCCAACTCATTTCAAAGATACTGGATGTTAGTCATCACTCCAGAGTCTTATGCTTGGGTTCCTTATACCATTCTACCATATTGCCATTGGGCAGGGTGTCCTTGGGCTCATGTGCGGCTGCTTCAGGAAAATCTTTTTCTATTTCTGTTCAGTGTGTTGTTTTGGACAAAATGTAAGTGAGCATAACACCAAGCCATGTGCACCGCTTAAACTAATAACTAAAACTATACTGTGTACCTGCAAGTCTTTGATTTATAATGTTCAGGACACAGATTCAAAGTCTGGAATTGAATACCTCTGCTTTTCACAGATTCACTTATGCTGGACCTTCCTCTGAATAATAATAAAATTCCAATATTTTCTGTGCTTGGAGCTTTATGGGAATTATTCCCAACCATATCCTGTATGACTGTGCTTACCCTCTATCGTCGAAGTGGGTTCGGGTGTGTTATTCAGCTGTGACGTGACATGATTATAGCCTAAGCCCCAGCTCTGTAGAAAAAGTGTGGCAGGGGATGACAGGCAGGAATTATTCTGCCGTTCAGCCACCCTCTTAAATTAGCTGTTTGTCTATATGCGGTCTTCTTCAGCCCGAGGACTATAATTCACTTTCAAGCTGTGAATCATTTTGTACAAGCACTTTTCTATTCCTTTTTCCTCTCCATTTAAATGTACATTTTGAGGGAGCAATGTGCTTGTGTACTACTGTTTTTTTTTTTTTTTTGATGTTTTGTCTGTGCTTGCCATCAAATCTTTATCACACTTGTTTATTTAATGTTGGTGTATGTTGTTTTACCTTCTAGTTTTGATTTTCTGTGGATATTTTGTCTTAAAATGAAGGTTTTATCTATAATTTTGTTTTCCTGTTGATCCCAGACTTTATGCTTTATGTTGCCTCAGAGGTTACATTTCTGTATTATTGATGGAGATTTTAAAAATTCCCTCAAGCTTTAGTCTATTTGTGGCCTGAGCGCTTTGCAGTTGGTAGATATAAATTAAACATATTTAAAGAGGGATTAACAAGCACAATATTGTATTTTGAAGAATGTGAGTTTTATTGCTTACTACACCTGAGGCTGCCGTGTTGCATATCAGGGGACCTAAATGACAAATGGTTGTTCTATCACCACCTGTGATTTGCCTTCTAAATATTTGACGTTGTATTTTTGAATGGTAAAGTAGTAGAATGGGTTCAGTAGCTACATTTACTTACTTACTGATCAGTTGTATCTGGTCTTTTCTGACTTCATATGGGCTCATCCCATCCATTGTTTTCGTCATAATTGTGCCTTTGAATCCTTACTGAGCAATGATATTAATAATAATGAAATGTTCTCTATTTTCAGTCCTGAGAATTGTTTGTACAGAAATGTCACACTATTTTGACCATCCAATGAATATGGCTGTTTACAAATATCTTGTACATAAACACTTTTATGCTTATTTATAACAGACTCTATGGGACTTAGGTTAACGTACCATATCATCTTGATGATCAATTAAACGTGCATTAATTGCATCAAAATGTAAAACATTCACATTTTACACATACAATTAAGGGCTTTATGTGCATTTTGTTATTTCCTAAAGTATTGTTATTGATGTGGTTCCTAACTGTTCATTGACCAAAGACCTACTGCTTTTCAAAGTTATAAGTTGTGGGGTACTTTTGAAAACACACACAAGAGGACTTACAGCAGCAAACTGGTGAAATGTGTTGCTAACAACGGCAATGCTGCTCCTTCCACAGTTATGTGCCAGAGCAGTCAGTCAAATTAGCAATTGGTCATGACTGAGTAGGCTTTTTGTTTTGGCTATGATTTTAAAGAATGTTACCTTGGAAATGGTGTATAATCAGTGAGCTTTTACCAAGGAATTGTGTGTAATCAAAGAGCTTTGTCAATAAATACCCATTTCTGAAAACTGCTATGATTTATTTGTGCAAGAATCTTTGTGAGGGGTAAGTGCTTTATTTAAACATCTTTAAAATACCAAGAATTAAAATAATTACAACTTAAAATATGTTTTTAGAATGTCTGTGCCCCTGCAGCTTTCACCCACTGAGCAATGATTTCAGCTTCTTGCTGCCGTGCCTTTTTCACTGAGTCAGGGTCAGCTTTATTGGACGGCCTGCAAAACACAACAGTCATTGATAACAACTGGAATTCTGAACTATTGTTAAGATTAGTGGTAATGCTCATTCAAATTAATTATAACTTTATGCTGATGTGAGGAAAAGCTGAATGGACTCCAATACTGAAGCAGTGTTATCTGATGTGAAGTGCATCTTGTAGAGCATTTTGTTAATAGTTTTATTTTTTTGTAACATCACTTATAGATGTTAAAGTATAATGAATCTAAATATAAATTTTTTTTCCATTTTGGCTTCAAAAACATGCTACGAGTAATCAGCTGTTTAATTACAATATCCTATAATTATGACCACATGAGGCAGGCAAATGCACTCACACTAATCAAATGCTACTGCATTCAAATACCCAAGTATGATCAGTGTTAAAATTACGAAACATTTTCTGAATTTAAGTTAAATTGTAACTTATTTACTAATAGCTTTACTAATGTATGAGCTGAGATTTTACATGCAATTCACTATATAGCATGGAATGAATAGAGATTTAACTTCCTTATGAAAAGGAAGTCCCCCCTTTAAAGACTTACCTTAAATCCAGATGATGAGCTCCCTCTGGTATGTTGATTGCAATCAGAGACTCACTCAGTGACTTCCTTATCTGTAAGAAAAGAAAAAAATGTTCCAATAATCACATTAGCATTAAAGCATCAGGAAGAATGACTGCATTGCAATATTCAGTAAACACATGTGGCAAACAATGACACAAGTCTTACCCCTCCATTTGCCCATGGATCCAGATCACCATTTGAGAAAATAATGTTGCTAGCTGTTGAAAGTTCTGCAAAAAAAAGTTTAAATATTAAAGCTATATAATTATTGCAGGCAAGCTCCTAATAAACAAATGCATGTCTTCTCTGGAGGTCACTAGTCTGTATAATGATAAAGGAATGCTTTTAGGAAGAGTAATATATTCTCTTTCCTCCAATTTGAGGTTGTTATGACGCCGCATGTTTCAGATATCCAACCCAAGTGCAGACCGGAACATTAACTAGAATAAACTACTTTACCATGAACAGACATTTTTCCAACTGAGACCACTCTAATTAAAGATAATAAATGAGCCTCAGATCAAAGCTGTGTTTCCATGTTGGTGTTACTCAACCCCAGTGCTGATTTTGCCACAGTATTCTGCTAGAAAATGTGGAGAACACTGTTGGAATCTCAGGACCAGCCCTATCATGGTTCAGATGCTACCTTATTGATAGCTTTCAATTTGTTAAGTTAATGGGTGTATTCTATAATACACAAGGCTCCATTTGTGGACTATTAGTACTTGCATGCTCCCTCTGTAGAAAATGAAAAAGCAAACATGGCATTAATTTCCACCATGATGCAGAAAATACACAATTGCCTATAATCAGCCAAACCTGATCAACTGAGACTGAAGAAAATAGAGGTTCTCCTAGGACCAAAAACTGCAAGAAACCATACATACTTAATGCTCACTGATTTCCCTGTTCTGCCGTGTTCATTCTTACATTCGTTCATTCATTCATTGTCTGTAACTGCTTGTATCCAGTTCAGGGCCACAGTGGGTCAGGAGCCTCCCTGGAATTGTTCTGCCATGTTCAACAGCTAAAAAATCTTGGCCTTGTAACTGATTCTGATCTTTCACATAGGTATCATTAGTAGGACAGGTTTTTAATCATCTCCAAAATACTGCTAAATTAAGACATGGCATATCCCTTTGTGATGCAGAAAAAAATAGCATAACCCTTTATTACTTCAAGGTTAGTGTACTGTGTAATACACTGATGTCTGGTTGTTCCAGAAGGAACCTGAGTAAACTGGTTCAGAACATTGCAAACGGGGTCCATGTGACCTCTTTTTTTTTCTTATTACAAACCACCACAATTGCATAGATCAGAAGGTGATGGGTTCTTACTAGTCCCCACAATTCAGTAGGCTTCAGCAGGGGGAACAGCCTTTTCTTTTAAAGCTAAACAATCCTCCAGATAACATTCATGATTTAGACAAAGTTGTAGTCTTTAGGTCTAGGCTCAAAACTTCTGTTTAGCTTTTGGTAATAAATATTTCCCTTTAGACCAATGGTTGTGGTCTTAGTGGTTGAAGGTGAAGTGTAATAAACTGGCTCTCAACACTCATCTCACTCTGAAATTGTTAACTCCTTATACGCTATACAGATAATACAAGACTAAAATAACTCACTCTTGGCCGAGTATCCCATCTATCCCACCAAGCCATGTGGTTTTATTTTGTCTTACATGTTACTGATCTACATCTACTACTGGGCTTCTATAAAGCTGCTTTGTCAGAGGGTCTCCTGGACCATCATCACTGGCCAAGAAGGCTCACCAATGGCAAGCTAAGAAGAGCAAGAGCTCCCAACCCCATCATGATCACCTTCTACAAGGGGGCCATTGAGAGTATCCTGACTAGCTGTTTCACTGCATGGTACGGGGTCTGCACAGCATCCTGCCGCAGAACCCTCCAGCGTATTGTGAGAACTGCTGAGAAGATCATTGGTACCTCTCTCCCCAGCCTTCAAGACTTATACACCTCCCACCTCCTACGAAAAGCCCTCTGCTTGGCAGGTGATCCCACCCACCCACCCGCTACACAGCTTCTTCAGCCTGCTGCCATCAGGGCGGAGACTGCGTAGTCTCAGGGCTAGGACCAGCAGACTGAGGGACAGCTCCATCCATCAGGTTGTGAGAATGCTCAACTCTCTCCCTGCTCTGACCCCCCTCCCACTTCTGCCCCCCGCACACACTACTCAGCAACTTCGTCAATTACCACCAATACCCAACTGTGAATTTAAAAATCAGGCAGGCAGTCAACCACTTTAACCAGCCTCCAGGCTTCATATCCCTATATTTGCACTACTGTTTACACTGCCTTGTACATCCAGTATCCTACCTCTTTCTATTACGATTATCTTGCACTACTGTTTACACTGCCTTGTACATCCATTACCTCCAAATCAGGTTATTGTTCAGTCAGTGTCCCATTGTCTCATGTTTGTCTATCAGTGAGTTGCTGGTATCGTCCTGCACTTGTCTTCTGTTTGTTCACTTTCATATATTTCTATACTTAGCTTAGTTGAATTTAGTCTATTTTTTGTTAAATGTTACTGCATCTAGGAGAGGAGAGTAACGTAATTTCAATCCTTTGTATGTCCTGTACATAGAATTGACAATAAAACTCTTGATCTAAAAAGTGCTATAAAAACTCTGTTTGAACAGATATCAGAATTGAAACATTGTACTAGACCAATCTCAAAAAAGTATGTATGAATGACATAAAATGGCAGAAGTTACTACTAATACAGGCTTCAAGAACTGACTGCTTTTCCTGATGTTAACCACCTTTATGCCATAAGCTAGAAACCAAATGTAAGCAAATATTAAATGAGATTAGTTAACAAACTGACATAGTATCGATTCAATCATACAGTTGCATTGATGCCAAGTGGTTGGTTTTAAGATTCTATTACTTGTTACCTAAATAATCTGACAATCTTTTATTCTAAATCTAATTATCTAATATTAGATAATAATAATTATCTAAATAACATTGTCTTTAAAGAGACAGCTGTAGTTATGAGGTTATGGAGCTGTATCCATGATGCTCACCGTCACCCCAGTACTGCATTTTGAGCCAGCCTGGTCGTGGCAACACTGCCCATCTCTTTGCACAATACTGCTTCCTTATGTTCTCTGTGAAGGCCATGTGTGGGAACATGTCGGTCTCATTGTTGCTCTCAAAGTACATCTCAATCTCTGTGCACGCCTGATAAACACAAAAGCAACACGGTCACTGATTTGAATACAAAGTACATTTATTAATATTGTATTGTTACTTGGTGCTACAAATGGATGTTGGGCAGTGGGCTATCTAACAAATAAGCACCAGAATCGCAAGACAAAAGAATATTAAACCCAACCTGATAGTCCCATGCAACACTGTCAAGGCCGTGCCCACAGCCAGTGGGGTCGGCACACTCCAAAAAAAGCGCGTAGATGTCATAACAAAGCTTTGGATCTGTAGTAGAGTTATAGACGATACCTGGGAGGTGGGGAAACATTATTAATGTCATAAAACACAAATTATTCATCAAATCCCATATATCTTCAAAATATTTTTTGCACGTGACCTGAGACTGAATGTATTACTGACTATTGCTTACCAACTGTGTCTCTAAGAGCAGACAGCACATCAGTTCCATTCAACATTGTTTCACATGCTACCTACAGTGAGAAAGTAAGCATACAAGTTGCAAATTACTGCACAGGTACGTCTTTGTAGTCTGCTAAAACTGCTCTATATTTCCCACCACGACAGCAGTTTGGCAGTGATGCATTTTAATTCCTGTGCCGTGTGCTAACAGTGCCAACAATCAACAGTGTTATGGTGAAGTACAAATAATATGTAATGATGGTGAAAATAGAGTTTGAGAACAAATTTGGCTTTCATGATTCCACAACTAAAAAGGATCCAGTTTAGAAATACAACACAGACTGTCACTTGGGAGGTGAAGTTTATCAGATCTTCAAATGTAATGCATTACTATAAAAGATATATATAAATATATATATAGCTGTACATTGGAGAAGAGTGCTTAGTGTTTTCCAAAAGTGATCAATCATTTGACAGTGTTTTAAGAAGAGTTAAGCCAGGTTGTTAGCAGAGTTTATACCATGAAAAGTGAAAAGTTTATACCATCATTGTGTCTACCTTAACAGGGAAAGCAGGCATGTCAGACATGAAGCTAGTGCTATAGGGGTAGTCCATCATGGACAGTAAGGTGAAAGCATTGCGGAGGAAACCATTAAGTTGGTGAATGTCCTTAGGGGAAGATGGAACCTGACAGAGGGAAAACTTCGAATGGATGGTTGTATATTCTTCAGACACAGGGAATATGGGAGGAGGAGAAGAGGGGAAAAAAGCATATTAGATGCATTTCTGACCATTTGAGATTTTACAAGTTTGTTGGGTGTTTAATTCACTGATCCCTTGAACATTTGGGGGAATAATTACCTTCGTTCTGTGCTAAAACCTGCAGGTTATGGAAAGCTGTTTTGATCAAATCCTTGCAAGCTGGATTAGTGTTCTCAAAATCCTGCACAAAAGTGTAAAAGACACTGCAAATCACTGAATATGAGAGCATTACAAAATAAATATAGGTCCCACTTAATATAAAGTGTCTCTAATAACTGTAATTACACATGAACAACATATGCAATACTAATGTTATTACTGATAAATTAGTACTTGTTATAGTTGGATTACAGTAGTAAAGCTTATTCATTCATTCATTCATTGTATGTAAACGCTTATCCAGTTCAGGGTCACGGTGGGTCCAGAGCCTACCTGGAATCACTGGGTGCAAGGCAGGAACACACACTGGAGGGGGCGCCAGTCCTTCACAGGGCTAGTAAAGCTTATGTAATTACATTTGTGTATCAACTTCACTTTTGCCTTGTAATTACACAGGTGGATATTCATAGTTGTAACAGGATATTCTCGCTCATGCAATTACACACAAGTAATAATGTGTACTTACATTAGTAGTCAGACTGGAACAAGATTTTGTTTTTTTTTCCCCTCAGAAGCCTTTTCTGACAGGTGTGTATTAACATACATTAAGACATTAAACTGGATTTGCTGTAGTTTCTAACATTTACCTAATATTTATTACTGTTGAGACATTGTAACCAGTTTCAGCTTTAAACCATTCTGTGATGTGAGAGTACAGCGGATGTCCATGATTTCATAAAGTGACATTTATGAAATTATTTAATGTGTTACATTAATATGACTAAACATAAAATAGTCTTTCATTAACCTTGTCTAAATACATTTAATTCACTGATAAAATGATGTGTTGAACATTTCCTGTCACTATTAGAACACGTACTAAACTCTGTGTCCAATTCTGCAGTTACAATGAAATAACACTCAAAAAAATAAAGAATAGACATTCACTTGTTTAAAGAAAGGAAATTAAGTCGAGGAGGAAAACAGCTTCAGAGACCGAGGGGTTTCAGTCAAATGAAGAGAAATGAAAATAACAAAATGTATCTGTTTGAAGATGGGGTAAGTGTATTTTACCAAAAAAAAAAAAAAAAAATCAACCTATATATATCATCAAAACTTTGATGTTTCAGTAATAGTGGCGTTAGTGTTTGGCTAAATGCTGCTAATATGATCAACGCTTGAAATTAATATGTGATACAATAGCCGTAAGCTTTGTTTATTAAACTCGTAAAAGTTAATGTTTACTTCACATTGTAAAAGTTTATAGTTTAACCTTTAGTAATGTTTACTTCACATTGTGTGATTTCAGTCTGTTCCTTTTTTAGTATTGTTGTTTTCCACATTGTGAAAGTTCATAGTCTAACCTTTAGTAATGTTTACTCCACATTGATAGTCCATGTTCACTTCACTGTGTACATTTCCTAGTCTCTAGAGTTGTGTTTACGGTGTATTAACTTGTGTAAAATTAAGCTTCCCTTGCAAATAATATAAAGGTTTTCATCATATTGTCCTGTGCATGTGACACATTATCTTTCTTAGAATTATATTTATTTAGTTGTGAGCATGTGTGACTTTATACTGAATGTAAAATTGCTGGAAAGGGAGCGAGAACCCCTTTCAATGGACTTAGTAGTACCTGAATTTTATTTTTTTTACAGAGCTCTCAGGCCACAGTGAAGCACATGCTGCATATCTACACCAGTCAGCATTACTTCAGCAGACACAATCTCCTCCTCTACATCTTACATCACAGTCAGCCTCAGGTGGCCTCAAACTTTACTTCCCCTGCAAACTGAACAAACACTTTGTCGAAATATAAACAGGCTGCAAAAATCATGTCACAGGGCAAGAAACACAAATGGGCAAACTTGGAGTTAGGCAGGGTATAATTTGATAACGCCATCATCTCTTTTTGTTACCTCAGCCATCACAGATCATGCCACAGAACAGACACAGAGCAATATCCTGTAGTCTTCATCTTAGTTACCCTGATGAAGATGTCAATATTAACAAGGCAGAGACAAGCAGAATCAACTTTTCCAGCTAAAACCCCTGATGGACACTCTCAGGAACAGCTGAAAACCATTGTATCATCCCCACAGTGACCTGGCTGTGGATGAAAGTCTGTTGCCACCAAGACTAAAATTGGGATGACCCCGTGTATAAAAGGCAAAACCCAAAAAAGTGGGTGTTCAAGCTGTTTGTCCTGACTGATTCAAAGAATGGCTACACAGTAGACTTTTCATTTACACTGGCAATGGACATGGCCTGTCTTATAATGCTGTTATGTTTTAGCTTTTACACAGTAAAACATATACTAATGGACAAACGATAACACCGTAAAATGAACATTTAGATACTGGACAGACCATGTATATTTTGCTTTTTTTTTAAGCATTAACTAACTCACCCAATGTATATATGCACAGCAAACATTTGTTAATGGACAATCAATGAACTTTTATGCGGTAAAGTTTAATTAATGGTTAAATTTGTCAAAGTAGAGTGATAAATGGCACTTTTACTAAGTGAACCATTTTACAAAGATTCATTTTAGAAACGTATGCATTTATATAGTATTTAATTCACCCAGTCTCCAGATTTGTGACACGAAGACTGCAGTAAACCCACTCCAATCACAAAAAATATTTTTTTTCCGAATGAGTAAAGGTATGTTTTGACAAGAGATATGAAACCTTTCTAACCTCTGAATTAAATTTCAGGGTTTGGGCCAGTTTTTTATGCTGTGTTTAAGGTCACATGGGCCTCGTTTATAGATAGAGCTGAAATTGTTCTGGAAATTTTGAAATAAAACTTGTGGGTATTACATGCAAGTGCTTTTAAAGCCAAATGTCAGAAAATAGACAAAAGTCTAGAAAGTGTTCTTAGATGCTTTGGGGTTAATGTAATAAATTTAACTGTGTTGATTTAACTCCTTTTAATTACGCTGGTCCAACTTATTTTAGATTAGCGTAATTAAAAAGGTAAATAAACAATCGTATTATATTAATATTACTGCAGTAAGTTGGACCAACAATAGTAAAATAAGTAAAACCAACAACACATTAGCTTCAGATCAACTTTAACTTATATAAGTAGATAAAGTCATAATAATAAAGTCATAAATAAAGTTTATCCAACTGAAGTAAATTAAACTGGATCAACAAAATAACCTTATGTTAAAAAGAAAGAAATTGTGTGGAAAGCCAAAGTTTTTTTTTTTTTTTTTGGAGTGAGTAGTAGTTTAGTTTGAATGTGTATTTAATGAGTATTTATGTAAAAGTGGCACTTTAAAATAAGTGGACAGTTCCTGTGTAGTTGGCATGTAAGTACTGTGTAATTACAGAAAGGTATAATGGGATACGATCACGTTACCATGTTAAAACACATTTATTCCTCAGTAATTATGTAAAAGTTACACTTGAAAATAAGTGGAGAGTTACTGTGTAGTTATGTAGGTACTGTGTAATAATTGAGTAGTAATACAGACATTGCTTTGGGGCAATAATAACGCGACACATTAAAATAATTTCATAAATGATTAACTGAAATAATCAACATCTACTGAACTATCACTTTACAGAATAGTTGGAAGCTGATACTGGGTACAATGTCTCAACAATAACAAATATAATCATACACAAGATAAGATGTAAAAGATCCTATGCCAATCCATTAGAGATTCACATAGGGCCCACCACACGCTCTTCCTACCTGCAGCCACCAAAATTCCAGTTGAATCCTACACCTCAACACTAAGGTTAACGTGGCCATTTATTATCCAATCAAAAACAACTTAACAACTACGGTTACTCATTGAGCCCAGCCCATGAGCACACAAACCAGCCACTGTATCACTAGTGCTTCACAGGGGTCATAAGGCCGGCACCTCCTCTCATTGGTGTTTCGCTGAATTAAGCCCACGACACCTCCAGAAGCCTAAAACTTTGAAGTCTTGCATCACAGACCCACCCCCCTCCGAGCCAGTTTTACAGCCCTACAGTACCCTTTACCATCAACATCCGTAAAATTTTAGCTAAATGTATGAAACTACAGCAAATCCAGTTTAATGTCTTAATGTAAGTTAATACACACCAGCCAGAAAATACATATGTAATTACACAAGCTTTAGTACTGTAATCCTTTGTAACAGGTACCAATTCATCAGTAGTTACTTTGATATTGCATATTTGTTATTAGAGACACCTAATATAAAGTGGGACCATATATTTTATGACTGTGCAAAGAAAGACATGACATACTGCTGTAACATCCCTGAAGAACTGCCTGGGGTCACCCATTCCTGCTGTAGATAAGATAGGCGCACTTGCAGCTAATGCTCCAGTGACAATATTTGGGTACCTTGTTCGCATGTAGACACTCAACATACCACCATAGCTACAGAAAGAGCAACATAATGAGCTATTATATACTACATTCATTTAGTATTCATAATACATGTATATAAAAAATGAAGCATCAGAAAAGCCCTTATAGGACATCATTTAAGATGATAGAATGCATTAAAACAGTTTATATAAATTGAACACACACTAAAGATCATACATGTGAATGGCACATCTTTTGCAGGGCCATTAAAACTCTGTATAGACTGCTCTGGCTTAAGAGATGTAATTCTTACCTTCCACCAAAAACAATGACAGGGCTTTTTTCAGCACTCAGTTCCTGTTTCAGCTTTGTGATCATCACTGCATAGTCCGCTAAAGCTTGCTCTACTGTCAGCAGCCCAATGTTTTCAATGGTAAAGGAATCATCCCCAAATGGCAGAGATTTTCCATAGTACCTCTAGAAATGTATTAATTATTATATTAGTGCAACCACACAGACATTATACTTTTTAATGTCAATGAATAGGTAAAATATTTATCTTACAAATGTCTGTATATTTAAATCCAGAAATGATTATAAGGGTCAGCCTGCAAGGCCTTTATGACATAGGTACCTTTCATGTAGCCATGCACTTTTAAGTGTACTCTAAATGTAACCAGTGTCATTTTTTAAAACAGAACAGTGTGACATGATCTTGTCACAGGGTTTGACTTTTGTCTTTAAACGAGGGACTCACGTGCTCAGCAAATATGACCAGTGCACCTTGATCAGCTGCTAGTTCGGTTATGAAACCAGAGTTCAGGGCAAAGTCCCATACGTCTCCTTCATTTCCAGTGTAGAAGAAGATAGGCCCCTGGCCTTTCTTCCAGTACTGATCTAAAGATTTTCAAATGTGCACATAATGTAGCTTTTAGGTAAATCTTCAGAAAAAAATTCAAAGGCAATAACATCGGTATAATCACAATAATATGTATATTGCAGAATTGTGTACAAAATTATTTATACAAACCTCAGATGATTCGAATACAAAATGAAGTGCCTATAATTGCGTCTTAGACCGTGCAGATGTTGTCCATTTTTATTTGTGTCAGTATAATGCAAATATTTTGAGAAAGCAAAGAAAATGAAGATTACTTTGTGGACACAGACCTGTGATGAGGTACCTCTGTAAATATGAGCCATTTCCCTGGCTGTTGTAGTTGAAATGGTCCAGGATCTGTTCAAAGTACTTTTCTTTGAACTGATCCTTGGGGTCTTCCTCTGTAGGGGTTCTGCTGTGTTCCCCCTTAAGTTTGCAAAGGGAGAAAGAGCAATTAAACAAAAACGACTCTTGTTAATATAGAAGTAACACTATTTGTTTGAAGACTGCATTCAGTTAGGAATGATTCCATCAGAAGGAACCAATTACACTCAGGCAACTTAAAAGTCCTCCACCAGTCATTAATTAAATCCCTAAAAGTTCATATTTGATCAGCAAAATGCATGAATACAACATAAATATCTCAAAATTTAGAATCATTTGAAATAACCAGCTCTAGAAGAGAACAGAGGAAATGAACAACAGAACAGAGCGAGCGGCTTAAATACTGGTGATATTTATCCTTTTTTTAATAAATAAATAAAATACACAAACACTACTGGGCAAAACTGGGCACAGGAAAAAAATTGAGGAAGTATATTGTATGATAAATCTACAATGAAATTATTGTGACACGCCTAATTGTTTCCACACAGAAGTCCATAATTTGATACAAGAAATAATTATTTCTCTTCTGTAGCTGATCTGCTCGTGTTGTTGGTCCTGGTGAATGAGGACGGACTCTAGTTAACACAGAGCCACTGGTGCAAGCGGTGTCCTATTGGTTTTGAGGGCAGCGCTTACCTCAGAAGGGTTGGAGGCAGCAGTGCCCTTAGTCAGTGTCACGAGACAGAGGAAAATAACCGACCACCAGACCGCCATCCTGCTGGAGACACTCACACAGGAACAGCAGCGTTAAACCGCCTTTAAACTCTGTTTATGTCCCTCACGGTCAGGTGACTGAGTCATGTGACGTTACCTTCCCACTGAGCCCGAAAGTGGAACTTAAAAGCTTTTTTTTAGCAAAACAAGTGCGTTATTGTTCCATACCAGTAACACTTTAACGATTTAATTTGAAGTTTAATACAGCGAATAAATCAATTTCTTTGTTAATTTGAATATTTATTTCATAATTGAAGTCCCAAGGCTGGCTAAAACGCAACAATAAATAGATAAATAGATCCTTCACGTCTCAGAAATCCTCGTCACAATTTTATTAAGGCACTTTTTGACTTTCCAGCTCTTGTCAAATACAAGTTACTTTGTTTGACGCAGTGTTTTATCTGAGAATGATCTAGTACGCCATCTACTGGAGAGATTGTACTCTACAACTGTGATCCAGTGAAGTTGAAAAAATCAGATATTTTTCAGTGAGTTATTATGACATGTTCTCATCCGATTTAAAATAATAATAATAATAATAATAATAATAATAATAATAATAATAATAATAATTAAATTGCTGTCTACTTTACTGGTCCACAAATCAGAGACAATAAAAAGTCAGACACAGTAGCTAATTTATTCTCAGTTGGTCATCCTCTAGACCATCATCAGTGGTCACTGTTGGCTGGATATATTTTGGTTGGTGGATTATCCTTAGTGCCCTATGAAGTACTGGCGCCCCCTCCAGGGTGTATTCCCGCGCTGCGCCCAATGATTCCAGGTCCCCAGGTCCAGGGACCCACCGCGACCCTGAACTGGATAAGTGGTTACAGATAATGAATTAGGGTGACCAGATCTGAGAGGGTGAAAAAGAGGACACGTCTCGCTGCCGTTGTATGCTTAGCTGAACCTATTTGTGCTTTTAGGTCCTTTACACCTTTATTTGCTACACATGGGAATTTCCTTTTTTAATCCATCGGAGAACTTACATTTACGTTTCAGCATAGCTGCTTGAGATGAAGGTAGGTACATGAGCTTTGCCTGACGTAAACAAGGACTACTGACGTGCAGACTGACCAATTAAAATGTTTACAGAGAAGGTTATGACCAATAACGGTAGCTCTACAGTCAGACCGTCCAATCAGAATATTTTAGGCTACTTCACCACTCCCCCTTCTCACTCAAGTGAACCAATCGGAGTAGGGGAGGGCGGGACTAGTTTGTGAACGAAACGCTCAAAATCCTGTGTAAGCTCTAGAAAAACAAAATCCCAGACGTTTGTGAAATTCCACCCAGACATTTTTTTAAGTCTAAAAAAGAGGACATGTCCGGGTAAAAGGACGTCTGGTCACTCTAAATGAATGAATGAATGAATGAAAGGATTATCCTTAGTCCAGCAGTGACACTGAGGATTTGAAAAACCAGCAGTGCTGCTGTGTCTGATCCACCTGTACCAGCACAACACTAAAACACCACCACCACGTCAGTGTCACAGAAGCAATGTGTATGATTCAAATCCCAAATCATTTCTGCTGTCTGTGTTTCTGTGGGGGTCCTAACCATTGAAGAACAAGGTGAAAGGGGCAAACAAAATATTCAGAGCAACAGCTGGACTACAGGTTAAGAATGATCTCTGTTTTCACATTGTTCTCCTACCTTTCCCACTGTTCCAGAAAGTTATCTCACTGTTCAGTGTTGTAGAACTATTTCCTAATATTGATTCAGATGTCCTTTATAGGCATGAGACTGATATGAGTCTCATTCATACAGAAATCAACAGAATCTCACAGAGGATAAAGATATGATAAAACATAAATAAATACGGGAAAAGCAACAAATGAAGAAAAAAATGTGATAAAGATGAAAGAAGAAACATTGACACAGTTCAAGGAAGCTCCCCATCCATTCTCCTGTTCCTAGTCTTTTAGAATGATTTTCCCATTCACTCTGCTTCATTTATTTCAGCATTCCATCTGAGCAGTGTAAAAATATAATGGACTATTAGAATCTTCAACATTACAATACAGGGTAGTGTTCTCTGGCCTTAACAGAAACAAGTGTCTAGGCATGAGCTTAACCTTTACTGGTTGAGACAGCAGTGGGGAGTGTCTTTGTTCTTATGAGACAATAACCTCTCTCAGTTTGTGTTGTGTACGTGCTGTGCTCACAGTTTAACAAGTATTTTCTCTCCACTGTTCTCTTTCTCTGGGAGTTTCCTGATCTGATAGCCTCTCTCTCTCTCTCTCTCTCTCTCTCTCTCTCTCTCTCTCTCTCTCTCTCTCTCTCTCTCTCTCTCTCAGGTAGTTTCCTGGTTGCCTTGCTGTGTGCTGGAGAGAGAGAGCTGTCCACACTTCAGACATAAGACACCTGCTCCAGGTTCTCTCACTCGTCTTCACTTCAGGAAACTTCTCTGTTCCTCTGTGTGTTGTGGTGCAGTGGTGAGTAGAGATTTGTTCCATTGTTCATTGATTTACTTTAATCATTGGTAATCTAAGCATATTAAGTTTCCATTTAAAAAAGTTACAAAGCCTGTTTAACTTGCTTTAGCTTTCTTGATGTTTAATTAGATTGTCAGACTGGAGTTAGGTTTATTCCTTTCTTTCTTTGTTTTTTTTTCCTGTAGGGACTGAATTATTAATAAAAAAATATATAATGTTCAATATCACTTTGCTTCATTTTTATACTTATTTATCAGTAAATAGGTGTAGATTACTTTACTTTAATTAGATGTAATCTATTTTGCTTAATATTTCTTTACTTGCCACCAATGATACCACTGTTTTCCTCTTAGACAAAATTTGTTACTGTTTTTTTATTATTAATAGGAACTGCTTATGCACACTTTCTGGACTGATTACATTGTTATTGTTTGTACAGTTTATTTTACAGTTTCTGCACCGCTGGGTCTTAAACATAAAGTACACTTTATTTTGTGTAGTATTACTGTGGTTAACCCTTCTGTACATATTCTTCATTGCTACAGTTTCTTCTCTCTAATCAGTTTGTGACATTGACTGAGGTGTGTTTGTTGTCAGAGATACAGAGAGTGATGCTGTATACGGAGCTGATCCGTTTGTGGGATGAGGCTGTGCGGGCAGTGGATAACCGTGACTGGCAGGGTGCTCTGGCTAAACTTAACCAGATCTCTGAACCCACTTCGCGCACACTGTTTGTCACCTCTTCTGTCTACATTGCCCTGGGACAACTCAACCCAGCCATTAAGGTAAGCCCCCAAACACATACAACAGCTTTCGTTTTTAGCTAGTTATTAATACTTAGGTACATTCTACAACACTCAGCTCATGTTCATGAAGTGTCTTCTCTGGTATTCACAGCAAGTGTGGCCTAAATAATGACTGGCTTTCTTCTCCATACTTCCTTGTGTGTGAATATGATTCCTTATATATGTCCATGGCTAAGTTAGACATGAGAATTAATGGCTTAAAGTAATTCCTTTGCCTCACCAGCTTCATTCATTCATTCATTTCCGTACCCCACCAGTTCTGACGTATCTCATTCCTGTGCCTTAGTATCTCATCCTCCTTCCCTAGTAAGTTGTTGTCATTTTAGACTGTGTGTGTATGTATTACAATGTTCTAACATCACAACAAAAGGATCAACAACACAGAGAAAGGGACATAAATGTTCCCTTAGATTTTTATCGGTTCATTCTTGGTTTAACACCTTTGTGCTTGTTTGTATTAAACACACTGACAATCTGTCTTCATACATTACATTTATTATCAGACGTTTTTGTTTTGTTAACTGTAAAGACACAGTGATTTGCACCAGATGACATAGTTGTAAATGTCTGGGTTGTTTTATTTTATTTATTATTATTTTTTAAAATCTGTTTTAGTCTCTAGATCAGGTCATTGCTAAGGATGAGAGACTGGCTGTGGGCTTCTTTCAAAGGGCTGCTGTGCACATGATGGCAGACAGGTCAGAAAGCTATTGTCATGCAATTTGTTCATGAGAATGTAAGCCCATTAGAAGAGACCAGACATATATCAATGTTTTTCAACAATTTCTCTCTCTCTCTCTCTCTCTCTCTCTCTCTCTCTCTCTCTCTCTCTCTCTCTCTCTCTCTCCCTCTCTCAGACTGAACGAGGCTCTAGGTGACTGCATTTGGGCACAGAAGCACATGAGAGAAAATGCTGTTATTGACTACAAACAGATAGGACTGCGGTATAAGCTCTACAGTTGGCAGGTATTTCATACGCAAATACACAGTACTGTGCGAAATCAGAAACCACTACCCTTACTTACTTGTCCTAATTCTGTTTAAATTAGACATATGACCGTTCAGTGGTATATGGAGGATAAACGAGGAGTTCCCATATTTGATAATAAGATATAGCCAAATATGGACTCTTAATAACCATGTAAGACTTGGTTGAACATAAAAACTGCCACTATTATATGTCTTTCTGTTTTATATATATATATATATAATGTCTTCATAATGGCAGCTTTTGCAGGAAATTAATTCAGTTAAATTAAAGGCATTAATACCTTAGAATTTCTGAAGCATTTTCCATCGGTTCATCCATCATTTAATGTTCGCACACTCTAAAGAGGCAGCTGACCTTTAACTGGTATAAGAAAAATGAATGCCATTACAATGTTCAGAGCAGAGCAGTATTCAGTACGTACTACATTAATCTGTAAATAATTTGTAATTAATTAACAGCCATTGACTCCACCCACATGCAGACACTTCTCGGTGCTAGTTCCCCTTTGCCTTGAACTTTGAAGGAAATTGCTCACATTCCCTCGGTTTCATTATGTTAGCACTATCATTGTGTTTATGGCAGTGAAGGATTCACCTGCTCCCCAGCCTTTCAGCAATGTCTCTGAGAGGAATTTCACCAATTCATCAGTCAATTGAGGGTGAAATTGTTCATTGGAGACAGACTTGCTCCCTCAGATTTCTTTACAGTGGAGCTGATAGGAGCCATTTCATTCACAGTACCATACCACCTGTGAACCTACACCTACACATGTGTTTATATAATCATTACAAAGGTATAATGCTAAAACAGTAAATGTATACAGTACATTTTTGGAGGGAGGTATTAATAATAACCTTTTTTTAAACTAATGCAATGACATCCACTATGAAAGACTCTGTATCACAGATGCAGCACATAAAGTTTTGAAAATATAAATATATATATATATATATTCTGGTGTATTCCTTTAAGAGGATAGAGGGAAAACTTCAGAATGACAAATGCAGCTCATAGTGAAGATTAGACATATCACACATTCCTCACCGGCAAGGTCGAGCTTTCCTCACCTCAGACTTGTGGAACAACTTGAGACGAAGGGTGTGGAAGTATGTGTTTGAATGTGTGCAAACATTTTGTATAGTTCTGCACTGAATATTTATTTAAAAAAAAAAAAAAAGAACCACAGTGAGAATGTATTGAATTGTGCGATTTATAGTTTAATACCAGTAGTGTACTTCCTTCTTCCTTGTGCCTAAGGAGTGGAGTTTCCAGTGAAAGGAAATAGTCCTTTGTTGAAAAGAGGTCTGATGATGTCACCATGAAACACACACACACACACACTACTGTCCTGAGGCGTGACAAGCTCCACGTACTGTTATTACAAAGAGATAACGAGTGAGTTTTAATATGTGCTGGCTGTTTTCTAACAGGTCCTGTATAACACAGCAGCAGTGCAGTGTAGAATGGGGCAGTGGGAGAAAGCTGGAGAAATCCTGCTGGCTGCTTCACAGGAGAGAGGAGGACGGGGGGCACAGGTGGACCTGGCCATGGACAGTATAGCAGTAAGACACTCACACTAAATGTCCCTATAACTCTTTATGAACATCATTCACTTCCAGAGAAATGAACAAACCGTTGTCTGTTTATTGTTTAACAACATAATACACTCATTCACTCAAACAGGAATCGCATGGACCTAGGCAATGAACATGTCTTTGTCTTCTTTATAACCTTCTTCTCCTCCTCCTGGTCCTCTTCATTGTCTAATTTTATTTTCTTTGTCTTTCTTTGCCATTGTTTTGTCTTCTTCTACTTCCATTTTTTTGTAGTTATCGGCTTCCCTTAACTACTTACTTTTTTCTTTTGTCTTCTTCTTTTTCTTCACTGTCATCTATTTATTTCCTTCTTTACACCTCCTTGTACTCTTCATTATCTTCTACTTTTTCTTCTTTTTTGTCTTGTTCTCCTTTTCCTCGTACTCTCTCCTCTCTTTTTAAAGTTTTTTTCTTTTTTGATTTAAGGTGATTTGACCTTCACATTATAAATGATATTGACCAATACCCAACTATGAAATAAACCCATGAGTGTACTTTTTTATTCCTTATTTCTTTCTTAGTCTATTTTCAAGCTGCTTAATATAGCACGGCTTGGGAAACTGAGAAGCTGCATATAAAGATGAAGAGGTCTTGTTGCTGGCCAAAAGCTACATATTTAGTGGATAATAATAAATATTTAAAAAAATGTCTGTTTTGAATATTTAGAGGAAGGAGGTGATTGACCCTCTCTTTGTCCCAGAGGGAACAGTGTTTCGCCCCAGAAAACAGGAGGTAGAGGAGATTCAGCCAAGAGACTTTCTGGGCAAATCAGAGGTAATTTCCCTCAGACGTACTGAATCTAGCAATAACAATAACCTTAATAACGACACCCCATGATGTACTTCACAAATCATAATGGATTATGTTTACAGCAAACCACAATTGCAGGCACTACTTAATAACCATGACCTCTATATCTCTAGTATTTTTCTGGAAGCACTGTTATTACCCAGGAGTTTATCCTGATTTATTGAGATAACAATATAATGTCAATAACAAGTATAACGTCAATAAATGTCATATCTGATCACCTCCGTTTACAGGTCATTATTTCTGAAATTCCACATGATGACTTTGGAGGCTTTGAACCTCTTAGACCACAGGTATGGTCACTGCTTTAGACCAGTCTGAAATCATTGAACAGATGAGACACATAGCAGATCATATATATATATATGTATAGTAAGATTTAATTAGAATTTTTTTGCCTTTTTGTTCTCCACTGGTATTTAAAAAAGGGCATTCATAATTAAATCCGTGTAAAATCAGAAAGAAATTGAAGCCAATCTGAATTGAGTTTTACTGCTAAAATCTAGCCTTGGCCTCACAGGTTCTTTGTCTGAAGTGTTTGACCTCTCTGACTGTTTGTTTATGCAGAAACCGGGATATTATGAGCCAAAGGTTGAGGAAGGCCAGTAAGTATACTAACCAAACAAAGCACCTGCAGTGTACATCCTTCATCATAGTTACACATTGCAAAGCATCTGATGTTTATTATTTTTCCATATTCTTTTTATTATTTTTCTGTTGGATTATTGTCCGCTAACTCTCCCCACAATTTTTAAGCTATGGATATTTATTTAGCTCCAGACTGGGCATGTTTGTATGCAGCTTTTATAAAAACACATGTAAAAATCCAGACTAAGGTTTCATGTTTTGTTACATTGCATACATTTGACACGGTAGGATTTGGTTTCACACTGAAGTTTAGTGAGTGCACTAAAGAATGATACCTATGTCCTGTCATCATCCTCTGCGTCTGCGTCACCCCATACTTGACACTGATTGGTCTGTAGAGGACCTGCACTCTTCTGGTTTAGAAATCTGCATGTTGTACATAGTTCAGCTGCAATGCTAAATTCCAAAATATAAAAATGTAACCATTTTATTTGCGCTACAAATGACTTCTGTACAAAATCTGTACAATAGATTAAAATCAGAATACATTTTTTATTAAAATAGGAAGAAATATTTCATAATTTGCATAGAGTGTAAATGTTAGTGTGTGTGTTGTTTAACTGTGTGTACTGTTCAGGGACTCACGCTACATGTGTGTAAAGAGTGCGTACATGGCCAGGGGGCCAGGGGAGCTGACCGTTCCAGCCAGAGCACATGTCTTTGTCTTCAGTGAAGAGGACAGGGATGGACTGACTACAGTGATCTGCAATGGTCAGGTGTGCCATTCAGTAGACTTCCAGTACACCATGACTCACTCCTGTGTGACTCACTGATACACACACAGAAGTGCCCATTGCTTATGTATGCTTCTCTCTTTGTCCTGCTTTCTTTCTGCTCTTTAGAGAGGCCTGCTTCCCAGTTTCCTGCTTGAACCAGTGACAAAACAGACCAAAGGCAAAAAGAAAAAAGGCGTAAGTGTGTGCTCCATATACTTTGGGTGTTTTTCCCCCCTCATTTGTATTCCTGGTTTATTATGCTGCTCCACGTTACCTGAGGGCCTTTGTTGCATGGTAGAATAACATTTCATTATGGCTCATCCTACTGCATTATACCCCACTTTCTCTCCCTTTCTGGAGCTTAAAATACACACTTGCTTTGGAAACCGCACAGTTATGTGTCAGAATACAGTTTAACTTGTGGTTTCTCCAAAAACATGAAAGTTGAATGAAGATTACTTTTGCTGAAAGTTGTGTGTTAGTTTCTAGGAACAGAAAAGCACTGAGACATAGAGAAGTTCAATGTACCCAGATAAGGATAAACTCTTAAACATAAAGGTAGAAGGGTTCCATGAAGCAATGCTATACCAGGGGTTCCAGTCCCTAACCTCACAATATACAGTGTGTTCCATTCATTCATTCAATCGTTCAGGGTTGCGGTGGGTCCGGAGCCTTCCCGGAATCACTGGGCGCTAGGCAGGAACACATACTGGAGGGGGCGCCAGTCCTTCACAGGGCAACATACACTCACAAACTCACACCTACAGACACTTTTGAGTTGCCAATCCACCTTCCAACGTGTTTGTGGACTGTGGGAAGAAACCTGTAGCATCTGGAAGAAACCCACATGGACACGGGGAGAACACACCAAATTCTTCACAGACCAGGTCCCTGGAGCTTTGTGACTGCGACACCTGCTGTGTCACTGTGCCACCCAGTGTGTTCCAATGACATGAAATCTAAACTGATTAGGCTAACCTGAGCTTAGTTTATATCACGCATTACTGCAAATAAAGCAGAATGTTTCTGCAATGTTTTTTCCAGCCATTTCACTCACATTGATTATTAAAAAAGTCTCTTGAGTCAAGGCAACAAAACAGGCCAATTTGTTTTGTACAGAGTCAGTAGTAGTATTGGTCTGTGAGGAGTTGATGTGTTCTCCCCGTGTCCGTGTGGGTTTCCTCCAGGTGCTCCGGTTTCCTCCCACAGTCCAAAAACACACGTTGGTAGGTGGATTGGCGACTCAAAAGTGTCCGTAGGTTTGAGTGAATGTGTGTTTGTGTCACCCTGTGAAGGACTTCTGCCCTCTCCAGAGTGTATTCCTGCCTTTGCGCCCAGTGATTCTGGGTAGGCTCCGGACCCACTGAGGCCCTGAACTGGATAAGTGGTTACAGATAATGAATGAATGAATGAATAGTGGTATTGGCTAAGGGAACACCTGAAAGTGCTTGGGCCTAATGATTTTAGAAACCCTGATACAGCATGCATGGTTCCTCTGTGGCATTTTAGCACCTTTATTTTGAAGATTGGATTGTCCTGGTTTTCTACAAGCCAAGTGCTTTATGATTTGTGACAAGCCAAAGGTTTTATGATTTAACTGATAATGAATTGGAGATAAATTGTTCCCTGAGTCTGGAGGTGAATGTATTTAAGAGCCTTTTCAATGACGCCACTTTTTCCATGTTTCTTTCTGTTGGAACAGTATTATTGTAAGACCAAGTAATTTATGAGCAGCTGTGATAAACTCAGCACTCTTGTCTTGCATGTCCTCTGCAGAGTGTGCCCAGTGGGATTCCTCTGCCGCCCAGCCTCAGGCCGCCCACTCGCCCTCAGGCTGCTTTTACTCCTCCCCCAGGTACAGCACAGACTTAAAGCACAATTACATCATACTCAACCAACCAGAAACAGGGCTAATCACTCTGAGACACACATCAGATGCTAGCCACAGAGTAATTACAAGTAGAAGCCATTTATAACTCTTGAAAGTGAATGTTGCTTGCGCAATAGGTTGTCATATTCCAGTTTGTTTGTTTGAAAACAAGGACAGTTTTCACCTCATTTAAAAGGCAGCCATGAAATTGAGAATTTTGCATAAATCCATTGCTACCCTTATTGCGTAACTTCTTCCACTATCAGTAAACAGTAGTTTACAGAGGTCACAGCAGCACTGAAAATACCCTGCAGGCAAATACTCATGTAGGGTATGCTTGAGATAGCAATTAGACCCTAAGACTACTGTTGTACTTTTGCTTGTAGCTTTTGTTGAATATAAATGTTCCTGTACATTTTCTCTGAGCGCATGCTGAATAATAAAATGTTTCTGCATAACAATATTAGCCCAGTGGATCAGGAGGTGAGGGTTAGAACAAGCATTTTAATTAATCTATGGCTGAGGAATGCTGGTTGTGAACATCCATGGTTAACTCTTACTAATTCTATTTTTGTATGTGCTCGTTTCTATAGAGTTACCTCCTTCTTATAACTCTGTCACTCAAAGCAGCCCTCCTACACAACACCCCATCACACCCCAGAGCCCTGCAGAGCAGGTGAGGCCAGCCTCCACACTACAGGACTCACCCAGAGTCCAGAAATAAATGCTATCTTTTGACTACAGCCTACAGGTTAAGCCTACACCTTATTTGCATTGCATTTGATCATAATACAAACAGAAAACAAACGACAGAGACAGACTGACACAAATCTAATCCTTCCATTTTAGCTAACGCTTCGACACACTTTAGGTTCTAATGGGTATTTTTGACTCTGCTATTGCTAGACGTTTTAAGTAAAAGTTATATTGTTGGATGGATGCATGCATGGATGGATGAAGCAAGCTCTGTGCACAATTTATAAGGAAGGGATTATAATAAAAGCATAAAGCACTTATTCAAGTCAAGTCAAGTCAAGTCATATTTATTTATATAGCACATTAAACAGTGAATGTCGGCCAAAGTGCAACATACATATACAAGAAATAAAACAAATAAAAGAATCTAACAATAAAACATTGTGGAGAAAATGCTGATGGCAAGACAACATCAACCAACGCAGAACAAATGGCTGAAATAATTTAAAACGACACAAACATCAGAGAAAATAAATAGGATTTCAAATTGGACTTAAAAGTTACTACTGTAGGGGATTGCTTTATGAAGAGTGGGAGACTGTTCCAAAGTGGCTACAGCAAATTCCCGATCTCCTTTGAACCTCAACTGAGAACGAGGGGTGTCTAAAAGCAGTTGGTTAGAGGAGCGTAGGGCACGTGGGGTAGATCGAAGACAAAGAAGATCCAAAATATATGTCGAAGGCAGGCCATGGAGAACTTTAAAAACAAACAGTAACACTTTAGATTTAACTCTGTATCTCACTGGTAGCCAGTGCAACGACGCCAACACAGGGGTAGTTCTCTCCCTTTTCTTAGTACCGGTCAAAAGCCTTGCAGCTGCATTTTGGACCAGTCCATTCAATCATTGTATGTAACCGCTTATCTAGTCCGGAGCCTACTCGGAATCACTGGGCGCAAGGCAGGAACGCACCCTGGAGCACCACTCCTTAACAAGGAGAAACACACACACCCACACATACACACACACATGCACATACCCCTCTGGATACATTTGAGTCGCTAATCCACCTACCAACGTGTGTTTTTGGACTGTGGGAGGAAACCAGAGCACCCGGAGGAAACCCATGCAGACACAGGGAGAACACACCAAACTCCTCACAGACAGTCACCCAAATTATTCAATAATTACAACAATTATTGTTATTATTCAGTCAAACATCAGGATAGCAGGTGCTGCCCTGTCCATGAGGTGACTCAAAATATAAGTAAATATAAAATAGAGTCTAATAAGAGTAGGTAAAAATGACTTCACATGCTAGATCACGTTTGATCTGTAGTGTGTACTGCCACAGAACATTGGGCATAGTGTTTACACTTGTCTCAGAAAGTTACTCTCAAAGTTAAAGCTCTCACCCATTTGTGCTTATGAAAATAGAATGTGTGTATGATTAATCCAGGCGCTGGTGTCGGCTGATCCGGGGGAGATAAAATGCTTTGGGTGACTCCTGCTTGGAGTGGTGCATTTGAATAGCACTTTGAAATGGCCTGATTCAGTCAGAGCCAAAGCCCACTGGAGAAAAAAAGAAGGCAGATAAAAATATAAACTGAATGGTTGAGTCCAGTTCACCAAATATCTTATACGTCTCAGTACTGCCATTTTTATTTGCATGGCATAAGGCATCGTGACATATTGTTTGTAAGTTGTTGTCATTATTTTTGCCCTATATGGATATCAGAGAGATAGCTACAATATGCAAGACCTCTAACCAATCAGAGCAGTTTTACAGTGTGGTGTGAGCATCCTGTCCAATCATAGAAAAGCATTTCTTTGTGGATTGATATGAATCAGTACACTCATTTAAGACAAGAAAATCATTCCAGTTCAAATGTCTAGCTTTTTTTTACCATTTTGTGTAGGAATTGCAATACTGCTTTATGTGGACCATCTTATATATATATATAATATCTTCATAAACAAAGCAATATTTTCTGTTCATGATTAAGTTATACTTAATGGCTATTTGCAATTCAAATGATACAAACAGTGGCGGCATGGTGGCTGGTCTGTGAGGAGTTTGGTGTGTTCTCCCTGTGTCAGTGTAGGTTTCCTCCAAATGCTCTGGTTTCCTCCCAGGGTCCAAAAACACACATTGGCAGGTGGATTGGTGACTCAAAAGTGTCCGTAGGTGTTTGTGTGTGTGTGTCGCCCTGTGAAGGACTGGCGCCCCCTCCAGTGTGTGTTCCTGCCTTGTGCCCAGTGATTCTGGGTAGGCTCTGGACCCACTGCGACCCTGAATTTGATAAGCGGTTACACACAATGAATGAATGAATGAATGATACAAAGAGGTGGTCTCTGACTTTCGCACAGCACTATTGTTCCTTAGTGTGTATGCTAAACATGTCTCCCATATTTCTGTTTCTTCCTTTATTCAGACTGATGGTGCGGATTCAGTCATAGTTAAAGTGCACTACACATACACTGTGGCTCTCAGAGTCCCACTAGACACACCATCTTGGGAGCTGCAAAAGAGAGTGTCTCAGAAATTAGGACAGCCTGCTGCACACATTCGCCTAAGGTAATGCTGCCGACCTGACAACCTGCTTTTTCTCCATCACCGTTTAAAAATCTTTTTTTTTTAGGATACTGGATAAATGTCTCACTTTTGTCCTTTTGTCTGCTGCCTCTATCAGACACAAGCAACGTGACTCTTCGGTCCTGAAGCCTCTGGAGGGGGAGGGATGTCTGCGGTACCTCAGTGAAGTGGCAGAGTCTGGCCGGGCCACTCTGTGGTGTCAGGTACTCATTGGACCCTTTGGCATTGAAATGATCAATTGTGGCTTATCTTCTATCCCAGAGCTGTGGAAATGAAAATGACCTGCATAAATATAAAATTAAACTTCCATTTGAGCAAGCACACAAATTCTTATAAATGCTTCGGACTTCAGTCTCCTTAAAAAAAAAAAACTTTGTTAGTAGAATAAACCAGTAAATTATCCTCTACAATGTGAGATTTGCTGAGAATCTAATTAGTGCAGTGCATGCAACAATAAGAGCAGCATGGATCTTCTTTTGTACAGTCACAGAAAGCTTGGTAGAAATTATAAATCATCCTGAATTAAAGGGAATAATTTCTAATGAAGTAGATAATCAGTGTACATTTAAATACCTTATTTAAGTGGACATCCTGCAGCTTAACCTCATGATCACTATGTCATTTCAAAACTACTGTGCTGTAGTACAGGGCTGTTGTTATAAACACTGTCCAATTATGTACAAACTATACACCTTTGCCAATCTCACCCCACAGGCCGAGGATCCTCTGGCCAACAGGACTATTCTCTACCAGATGGTGGCACTGTACGACTATACGGCACAGGGGCCCGAGGACCTGGAGTTCGGTGAAGGGGACACCATCGATATCCTCAGTGAAGGTACATACAGTAAATGTAAATTTGACTTAAAGTATGTCAAAAATGAGCATGTTCTTTGTGTTATTGTAGCTTGCAACAATTGCTATAAAGGCATAGGCACTTTTTAGGTTATTAGTAAAACCTTAGTATATACTGTTAGTACATTACAAACAGTGGGACACATTAAAAAGAGCAGTTAGCAATTTACTGTTTTAAAGTAAGTTTAAATTAAAATCCCTACAGTATTTTCTCAAACATAAACTTGAATATACCCAACATATGTAACATTTCAGGCAGTTCTGTTTTAATACTTTAGTTCAGGGCTGGTGCTACAAGGACCTTGTGTTGCTTACAAACACTAAAATTCTATAGTCACTAATCTTTTTCTGTAAATGTATCCCGGCAACATCTCTCAATACACACACACACACACACACACACACACACACACACACACACACACACAAACACACACACCATCCAGGGAACAGTGTTACTAAACGTAAAAAATAAAATATGCTGCGCTGCATTCCACATGAACACTCGGATGCTACAGATTATATTTGCAGTTTCTGTGGTTTCCATTAATACAGTCTGCTTTTATAATTTGCTTAGTTTTGTATACAAATGCTAACAAGACCTACAGGGGTTGGACAATGAAACTGAAACACCTGTCATTTTAGTGTGGGAGGTGTCATGGCTAAATTGGACCAGCCCGGTGGCCAATCTTCATTAATTGCACATTGCACCAGTAAGAGTAGAGTGTGAAGGTTCAATTAGCAGAGGGTAAGAGCACAGTTTTGCTCAAAATATTGCAATGCACACAACATTATGGGTGACATACCAGAGTTCAAAAGAGGACAAATTGTTGGTGCACATCTTGCTGGCGCATCTGTGACCAAGACAGCAAGTCTTTGTGATGTATCAAGAGCCACGGTATCCAGGGTAATGTCAGCATACCACCAAGAAGAACGAAACACATCCAACAGAATTAACTGTGGACGCAAGAGGAAGCTGTCTGAAAGGGATGTTTGGGTGCTGACCCGGATTGTATCCAAAAAACATAGAACCACGGCTGCCCAAATCACGGCAGAATTAAATGTGCACCTCAACTCTCCTGTTTCCACCAGAACTGTCCGTCAGGAGCTCCACAGGGTCAATATACACGGCCGGGCTGCTATAGCCAAGCCTTTGGTCACTCATGCCAATGCCAAATGTCGGTTTCAATGGTGTAAGGAGCGCAAATCTTGGGCTGTGGACAGTGTGAAACATGTATTGTTCTCTGATGAGTCCACCTTTACTGTTTTCCCCACATCCGGGAGAGTTACAGTGTGGAGAAGCCCCAAAGAAGCGTACTACACTGACTGTAGCATGCCCAGAGTGAAGCATGCGGGTGGATCAGTGATGGATTGGGCTGCTATATCATGGCATTCCCTTGGCCCAATACTTGTGCTAGATGGGCTTGTCACTGCCAAGGACTACCGAACCATTCTGGAGGACCATGTGCATCCAATGGTTCAAACATTATATCCTGAATGCGTTGCCGTGTATCAGGATGACAATGCACCAATACACACAGCAAGACTGGTGAAAGATTGGTTTAATGAACATGAAAGTGAAGTTGAACATCTCCCATGGCCTGCACAGTCACCACATCTAAATATTATTGAGCCACTTTGAAATGAATATGTCATTCCCAAGATGAACTGATGCTGTATTGGCCTCAAAAGGAGGTCAGTCCAGGTGAACCAGGTGTTTCAGTTTCATTGTCCAACCCCTGTACATCCATGGAAGTCTAAATTTGAGACGACAGCTGTGTTCAACTACTCCGTGAAGTTCTATTTAGTAATACAGTTCACAAGTAAACTGTGCAGTAAACCACATTAATCTGGATGTAGTTTGAGCTGGTTGAATTGTCTGAGTGCTGTATTTATTGGTAAGGTTTGGGTGACTATTGGCTGCTAGTGTTTGTAAGCAGTGTTGGCCAAGTAGCTCCAGCACTAACCTCTTTTCACTGAACCCTACCTTTAACTTGCCACAGGTAGATTTAGATTTAGGTTCCTCCCTATAATTATTTAATAATAAAATAAGCAAATTGCTTTTCATGTATTTAAAGTTTTAGCAAATGAATAACATGATTTTTTTATTTTAATAAAATATTTTATAAACCCAATAATAACTAACAATAGGTTCTCTACACTGCAGGCAAAGCTAAGGAATAATAGCTATTCTAAAGCTGTTCTTCTGTTTTACAGTAAATGAGGAATGGCTAGAGGGACACACTGCTGGAAACATTGGCATCTTCCCCAGATGCTTTGCTTACAGAGACTCAGAGAAAGAAAAAGTCGGCGAGGCAACATCACTATAAAACCTTAAAGCTGTCCTATGTAATATTCTTTTGTTAAAATTGAATAAGGTTGGATGAGGAATCGGGAGGAAGAAACACACTAAAATTAAATGTGTGTGCTGCTTTTGTGGGAGTAATTTTATTTGGACAACTTAATATGTTTCTATATAATTCTACACACAGACAGCCAAAAAAAAAAAAAATTCATGCCTCTCACCAATTTGTAACTGAAAACTCTTCAAAGAAAACACTTGCAACAAGCTCACAGATTAGTTTAGAGCCATCAGATTCATCTGCTGAAGGAAGGGCTCCCAAACACATTCCATGGAACAAATTGCATGTTTTTACACATTTCCCCCAAAGAGGTCACCACATTTAAGTGCTGACGTGTGAATTGGTGTTTTCTACATTTTTGTTACAAATCATTTTTAAAAGCAGCTGGACTAGGGTGTAGTGGGGGGTGGGGGCGGGGTAGGTGGTGGACGATTACTGACGTGCAGGCTGGCCAATTAAATGTTTACAGAGAAGGTTATTGACAAATAACAGTAGCTCTACAGTCAGACCGTGCAATCAGAAGATTTTAGGCTACTTCACCACTCCCCCTTCTCACTCAAGCGAACCAATCGGAGTAGGGGAGGGCGGGACTAGTTTGTGAACAGAACGCTTCTCGAAGTTCTATGTAAGCTCTAAAAAAACAAAATCCCGGACATTTGTGAAATTCCACCTGGACATTTTTTAAGTCTAAAAAAGAGGACATGTCCGGGTAAAAGAGGACGTCTGGTCACCCTAAGCTGTAGCATTTTATATAATCATACTGAATACATGCAATCACGGCTATGAATTTTTTTTCTTTTACTCTCAGTATTGTTGTCAGATATTACTTCCTGTAAGTGATCAAAATACATGAGAACATTACAGAACATTAGATTGCTTTCTGTCACATTCACTCACATCTCTGTTGGGACCATAATGCTGGTCAAAATACAAGCATAAAATATTGTCATAAGATGAAAGCTTGTTGCCAGTCAATCAGAATGAGTGACATATGAGAGCTGTGAGTGCTGCGTCATGCTGCAGACTCTCTGTTGTGTGGCTGAAATAACTGGCAGATTTAAGCAAATGTGAAACAGATGCTATGATGTTTTCATGCAGTAATATTAACTGATGAGTAGGAACACTATATAAACCCCAGAAAAATTACCAGTCCAGGAAATAATTTTTCAGTTATGCACAGTAAAAAATTGCTGTAAATTTACAGCGAGTTTGCTACACTATTTTACTGTAAATCTCAGTATTTACAGTAAATTATTGTATTATTCAATTACAGTAATATACTGTAAATTTGAAATACAGTAGTGTTCCTGTAAAAATACAGTAAATGGCTGGGAACTCTGCTGCCAGTATTTTACTGTAAAATTTACAAGAAATTTTTTACAGTGTGGGCATTGTCTGCACATATTATGTTATTGTGAATATTAGTAAATATTCCTGTATACATTACTTTAAAATGAATGTAACTTGTAATAAAATGCCAGTCACCTACATTAATTTCTTGACAGTGCAGAACAAAAGACAATTTTCATATTTTATTGTGGTTTAATGTTGTTTTAAGAAAAGTCAATATGTCAGTATGATGTTAATATAACTGTAGATTACTCAGGATTTGGTGGTGTTCTTCCTACATCTGTCTTGGTTTCCTGCCACAGAATGAAAACACATATGTTTGAAGGTGAAACTGTCCACAAGTGTTAGTGACTGAGTGAGTGTGTGAAATTACCCACATGTATGAGTGTGTGTGTGACTGGGTGAGTGACTGAAATTGTCCAGTGGTGAGTATAAGTGACTGGGTGAGGGTGTGATGCCCTGCGATGGACTAGGGCAATTAATTAAACTTTATTTTCATTCAGAAGGACATCGAGGGAAACCCTCATTTACAATGTAGCCGAGCATTACAAACTTACATAAAGGAAAGAAATATAAATAAATGTCCAGAATATATTTATTCTTTGCATCCAATAATTCTGGGTAGGCTCTGGACTCTGTGTGTCCCTGAACAGGAAGATGCAGTGATAGACAATTAATTAATTTCCCTCTCCTTCCCTTTTTCCAGGCACTTTTTTATCGAACTCTCCTACAAAGGTGTTAATTTGTGCTGATTTTTCCATTAAAACTTTTCCATTGCTTTAAAGACTCACTGCAGTTGATTGAATTACTGCCTACTTTCCCATAGCTACTAATAAATGGTGTTTAAGTCTGAAGTGAAATATGTATAAAGGCAATAAGCTGGCTGGATTCTGTAAGATTAATATAAAGATGACTAGAGCTCTTGGCTTTTGTTCATTAAGTAAGCAAATTTGTCCCAGTATTAATGGCTACAAGGCTGAATTTGTGGCTCTTATGAATCATAAAAACCTACAACAATCAGAGAGGTTACAGATGTTTAGATCAGCATTCTGCCAGTTTTAGTTTCTCTTTCTTCCACCTTCACTGAACAGTGAGAGATTTATCAGCTACAGTCTACACCCAACAAGGTTTACAATAAACAATGATTGATCACTCACTCGTACAGCTCCCTCAGCACTTTCACAACTTTATGCACATCCTTAAAAGTCAAGGTCCTAAATATGGTTTTCTGGAGCAGTGACATGGAACAGAGGTTGCCCTCCGCATAGCTATGAATTGCTATTAGCCCATGGGTCCTTTGGAACAGGGCCACAACTACCAGCTGTTTCAGGGGGACGTAGCATATATACAATTTATTATGACAATCCCTAAAAAATATTTTGTGATTAATAATATATCCCATTAATTTTAATTAAAAAACATTTGCTGCTTTCCCAACTGTTTACATGCTCAAAACTTGTCTAATGAGTTTACAAAGCTCCAATGTCTGTAAATGGGTAAAAAAAAAAAAAAAGTGCGGTATGCTAGGCTCTCTCTCTCTCTCTCTCTCTCTCTCTCTCTCTCTCTCTCTCTCTCTCTCTCTCTCTCTCTCTCTCTCTCTCTCTCTCTCTGCTCACGGCAGAGAAAAGGCATCTGGAGTTAGACAACAGAGAGAACTCCAAATGTTGTAAAGCACAAACTGAGATGAGGATATTCCACTATTCTGGCTCCATAGGTGGGTAATATTGATTTATTGTTGTTGTTTCGGATTACTTAAGGTGGAAATGTCTCCAAACTAACTAACTGCATTATCGAAATGGCTACAAAACTAAACTCAAGTTTTCTGTGGTAATTCAAACAAGGTATAAAGTTGCAAATTAAACCTCAGCCACGTACAAGCCACAGTCATATTTCTCCTCAAACATATCATTCCACCTTAAAAGATGGTGAGCTTCTGAATGTAAACAAACCAGAGAGAACCGCATTTCCACACAATCAAAGACGTCCCCTTTCCGAAACCTTTTGTAATATGTTCATTGTTCATGTAAACTAAAGATTCTACACCAATTTAAAGGTGCACTATCCGAGATTTTGCCACAAGATGTCGCCGTTTTCAGCCACGTCCTTCTCTTCAGACACGCCTTCTCCCGCCTCAATCCCACCTCCGGTCGTTAACTTCTCACTGCTGAGAGCAAACTCTAACCAAATTCACCCTGACTCACTCCAGTCGACCTTATAACATTCACAACAAATCTATAAATTAGGCAACAGGCAAAGTTACCGTACAAACAAAACATACACGAAATATTTTCACCATAAGGTTTTGTTTGTCATTCACTGTCGGTGTGAAAGAAACGCAGCGACGCGCGCGAGAGCTCTCCTCACCGGCGGGAAGGTGATAAAATCAGATATTGTCTCTCGGCTATTCTCTCTCTCTCTCTCTCTCTCTCTCTCTCTCTCTCTCTCTCTCTCTCTCATTAAAGGTTGTGCAGTTAAAGAATGTTCCCGAAACCTTACACCCAAAGTGCTATTTTTAGGATCTGAAGTAAATTTTCTACTGAGTGCCACAGAAAAAGACAACACAGTTTAGCTCCCTACAAACTCTTTGGAGGCAGTTGAATTCTTTTAAGAACTGTCCACTGAACTATTCCTCTGTGAACTAAAGACAGCGTTCTGCGGTGCTCCTCCAAAGACCTCTTTTGGACACCTTTATTTTTAAGAGTCTACTCTATTTCTGCCATTTGCTTAAAAAAATTCCCATACACTTTTCCTTACGACATGTTACATCACATGGTGTCAGGCACTGTAGCAGAGGCTTTACATCACTGTGCCATTACTCCAAGATGAAATAAGACTGAACAGGCAGAGGGATCAGCAATATTGAGGTTAATGGCGTGAAGGCCCTGGCCCAGGCTCTCTCTCTCTCCACTGGGTGAGCATGGGTGCAGCATAAGGTCTCTCTCCTTTTTTATAGTACTGTAATCATGGGGTTTGGCACAGCCCACCGTGACTCACTTTCTCTTCCACTTCCATTAAACTCTCAGCTGTTAATCAAAGAGCAGCCTCTTCCCCAGTCTGCACCTCTAAATCACTCCCTTCTTTTCTTCTTTTTGTTATTTGTTTAGATTTAAATATGAAAAGTGCATTATGTCAGATTATGTGCATTAAACTTGTGTTTTACCAAGTCAACCATCAGGGATAGAGCCAGACCTTCAGTTTGTGACCCAAACATAGCACATTTCTTGAATTTCCCCTGGGGATCAATAAAGTATCTATCTATCTATCTATCTATCTATCTATCTATCTATCTATGTCAAAAAAGGAAATAATACATGTATAATACACATTTCTGTCAGTAGTATGTGATTCTAGTGCTAAGTTTTCATTCATTCATTCATTATCTGTAATCGCTTATCCAGTTCAGGGTCGCGGTGGGTCTGGAGTCTACCCGGAATTACTGGGCACAAGGCAGGAACACACCCTGGAGGGGGCGCCAATCCTTTGCAGGGCGACACACATTCACTCAAACACTCACATCTACAGACACGTTTTAGTCGCCAATCCACCTACCAACGTGTGTTTTTGGACTGTGGGAGGAAACCAGAGCGCCTGGAGGAAACCCACGCGGACACGGGGAGAACACATCAACTCCTCACAGACAGTCACCTGGAGCGGGAATCGAACCCACAACCTCCAGGCCTCCAGTCTGTGTGACTGTGACACTACCTGCTGTGCCACCGTGCCGCCCTATATTAAATTAAATATATAAAATATAATTATATTAAAGGCTTTTTTTCATTTCGAGCATAACACCGTCGGTCATTGTACATAATATTTTGTAACCAAACCAACTCCACACGACTGGAGTCACGCCCCTTTTTTTGGAGCAAATTCCTCCACTTCAGAGTACATCACTGTGCCTGAGTGACTCATGTAAAGAATATATCCCATATTATAAGCACAACCCTGATGTGTTATTTCAAGCTTGCAACTTTTCCTCAGACATCTTTACCTTGTAGTAATTTTACAGATACCTCTTTAGTAAAGAGCTGTCTGTCACTCTCTCTTTCTCTCAACAATTCTTAACTTTCTCCATAACTTTCTGTAACTTACTGGGTCACTCTTGACTCTTGATCTTACTCAACCTCTCTCTCTCTCTCTCTCTCTCTCTCTCTCTCTCTCTCTCTCTCTCTCTCTCTCTAGCCCTCTTTATCTGTTTCTGACAGAACTTCCTATCACTTTCTCTTATTGAGATTCTCTTGCTCCATTTAATTCCATTACTGTCTCTCTCCCTCTTTTGCACTTGCTCTCTCTCTCTCTCTCTCTCTCTCTCTCCTTCTCTATCTATATGGAGTAAGAGGCGAAAGCTCAAGGCCTGAGCAGACACAGTATTAAATGGTAAGGAGGAGAAAATCTGGGGCTTGACTTTGAAGCCAAGAGCATAGGGATTAATTCAAGCATAGGAAATTAGACCAACGCACACTCCTCTTAATTCAGACACTCACACATGCACACAGGTGGAGGAGGGGTGGGACATCACATTTTATATGCCTTTTCATGTATGAGTAACATTTTATGATAGTTTAGAAATTAACTTAATCCTTTTAACTGGTAGATAACATCAAACACTCAGCCAGCGTGTGTCCTAGGGCATGAAGCTAATTTGCATTTTAAGTTCTGCCTTTTACATTTTGGTGTGTGTTTGCGCATACATGCATGTGTGTGTGTGTGTGTGTGTGTGTGTGTGTGTGCCTGCCTGTGTGTGTATTTAATAGAAAATATTGAGCCTGATTTTTAGCATTAATACAGCTTGAGTGAATTCATACAGACACACATTACTCCATGTCAAGGGTGTAGAATTAGCATGGACTGAGGGGATGTGTCTCCACCAATAATTTGATCCTCTCCAGAAAAAAATAAATCCCAATCTGTCAACGTCTCATTAACCACCTAGAGGTGCAGAAAGGGTTCTATCGTGTTCTCTACTCGGGTCCTACATTCCTGTAACGCATATCCAGTGTGATTGGCTGTGCCTTTTCCTGCGGTCACGTGAGTCTCTGTAGTGAGCAGCGCAAAAAAGTGGAAGGAAAACTTTCCAGTCGTAAGTGAGTGTTACTGTGCAAGACTCAGGTGCATTGTGGGTAAAACATGGGTGTCAAAAGTGAGTGCGGATGGTAGCTATGAATAACATGGTTTTGACATTAACTGCTCAACAACCTGCCCATTGTCAGTTATATTACATTGTGGTTTTATCACGGAGCAAAGGAATAATAATATAAAAAAGCAGACTATTGTGGGGGCAGGTGGGGGGGGGGGGTATGTAGATTCATACTTCCTCACCAATGTCAAGAGCAAATCTACACCGTTGCTTTATATCACTACTTTTTACAGGCAAACAGTGCATCAGTCAAAAACCTCCCTTCATTTAATTTCCTGTCAGAATGTTTATGCTGAACTGTCTGGAAAAAAAACAAAATTATGTTTAAAGAAAATTAAACAAATGACTCAGCAACCTTCATTAGTGAATAGATCCAACTCTGCTTTATTACAGTTTCTGTTCTGTTTGGAACACGTTCAGTTCAGAACATTTTGCAAGGGTTTTTTCACATCTCCAAAGTTCAGTCTTAAACGTTCTTTGTATTTTCTACTTCCAAGCAGTCCCAAGAACACTTCATGGTTGATTGTTGTCTCTCATAATTCACTCTAAGTTTTTAGTTCTGTTAAGATGATTAAACAATTCTGAGGTTCTACCAGGACTTACATGAGCATCCCGTTTTATATATATATTATAATTGCCCTGTGAAGGACTGGCGCCCCCTCCAGGGTTTATTCCCACCTTGCGCCCAATGATTCCAGGTAGGCTCTGTACCCACCGCGAACCTGAACTGGATAAGCGCTTACAGATAATGAATGAATGAATATATCATAACTGTTTTAAACTCCTCTTTTGGTAATTTTTACATTTTCACACTTATTTTTATTTTATTTTATTTATTTATTTATTTATTTTATTTATTTTTATTTTATTTTTATTTTTAGGACTTTCTCATCCTTGATGCAAGTGGGTTATCTTATATTTAACAACTTAATGTTCGGTCAGGGCGGCGCAGCAGGTAGTTTCACGGTCACACAGCTCCAGGGACCTGGAGGTTGTGGTTTCAAGTCCTGGGTCACTGTCTGTGAGGAGTTTGTGTTCTCCCCATGTCCGTGTCGGTTTCCTCCCACTGTTCAAAAACACATGTTGGTAGGTGGATTGGTGACTCGAGACTGTGTGTGTGTGTGTGTGTGTGTCGCCCTGTGAAGAACTGGCGCCCCCTCCTGGGTGTGTTTCTACCTTGCACCCAATGATTCCGGGTAGACTCTGGACCCACCGCGACCCTGAACTGGATAAGCGCTTACAGATAATGAATGAATGAATGAATGAATGAATGAATATTCAGTCAAATGTGTGCCTTTCTCTTAATAAAATGCATGTTACTTAAGGTAAAAATCTGAACCTTAGCCAGCCTCTTACTGATAGTCATGTTGCTTGTCCATTAATTCTTTTTCATGCAGCCTGTTACTCACAGCAACTGCAAACTTAATAATGAGTCCAGCTCATTTGTGCTATTGCCATCTTTAAAGGTTATAAATCCAATTCGTCAGGGACTCAGTGGGGACACTATGAGAGCAGCACAGAGAAAACATGCTGATATGAATGAATGGAGGAGTCTGCTACAGTCACGACAATGTGCCACTATAAATAAGGATTATAAATAGCCTCAGGCAACCGTGTGACCAATGCAGTCAGTAGACGTCTGGAGGCCTCGGTTAATGCTTCTTTATGAGCTTAAGGGTATGACATACAGCCCACGTGCTCTTACCAACACAGGGAAGTCCCCTAGTATTTCTGTCAAGACATGCTGGTCAGCACTGCACTGAATAACTGCTGTTTAACAGGGTTTAATGGGCCAGACCTTGGTCTTCTTGGTCAGTAAAATAACTGCTCCAGTTCTTGTTGGGGAATTCTCTTATCTCATACTGAACAGTAATAATAGGACAGTAAGATCCTGTTCGTCAGCCGTAATATTAAAGTTATTTATTTGTACGTGAGTCAGGTAAATAAAGGTTAAAAAACGTAATCACAAGTTCTTTATTTTATTGCATTTTACAAAATGGCTGGGCTTTTCTGGAAATGGGCTTTGTATTGTACAGCACCAGAAAATGTACAGGTTCTGCATTTTAAAAGCAAAGTTTAACAGTCAAGGAAGGCTGCAACTTTTCATGTGATGGAGGAATAGAGCAGGGTTTATTCATTCATTCATTGTCTATAACTGCTTTTCCAGTTCAGAGTCGCGGTGGGTCTGGAGCCTACCCAGAATCACTGGGCGAACGGCAGGAACACACCATGGACAGGGCGCCAGTCCATCACAGGGCACAAGCAGGATTTAAGATGTGATCATATATATATTTATAATTTATGATGCAATGTCAGGTTCCATAAAGTCTCCTTCTCCTCTCAGCTTGAGTAGGAATGTCAGGAGTATAATAAATGGGAAAGGCACGTTAATGTAAGAATGTGTCATCTACAGCAGACAATACATGTTCCGTTTATAGAATGAGGATTTTAAAAAAAAGCTCTCATACAGGTCTCAGTGCACTTCCTTCCATCTCACACTCTCTAATATTTTCCTTTCCTGCTCTTTTTCCTTTCTTACATTTTGTTTTCTTTATCTCCCTTTTCTTTTCATTTACTAGCAGTTCTCAGTTGTATATATTTTTCCCCTCTATTTCTCTTCTTTTTCAGCTTTTTGGTTCCTTTTTTGTTTACTTTTCTTTCTTTTCCCTATCATTCTGAACTCTTTCATTTGAACCTCTTCCTTTCTTTTCATTTCCTTTCTTTTCTTGCCTTTCCTTTCCTTTCCTGGGTTGTTGCTCTAAAATGTTTTCATATATTTTCCAGCTTTTCGTCTCCTGTACTCTTATTTCATCCTCTATCATTTCTCTTCTGTCTGCTTTGAATCTTTCTTTCAGTTTTACTTTTAACAAAAAGAATACATGTCACATTAAACTCTAACTCCTCTCCCTTCACTATTTCCTTTCAGTTTACCCCCCATCTCTGTCTCTCTCTATTCCTCAGGAAACCTTGAGCTCTAAAAATAGATTGCGCTTTTCAACCATCCTCGTTTATTTCTCTCAAATACTACCACGCTGTTGTTGGTTTCTAGGCAACGCAGTCGCGCACACCTGCGTCACTTCCACGAGTGTTTGTTTCTCCACCCGTTTTCAGACAAACCCTGCCCCCTCCTCCTGGGGGACTGTGATTGGTTGATCGAGTCAGGCCTCCGCCGTGTGATTGGCTGGTAGTTTTCGGGAGTTCTACCGGGGCGGAGCTTATGGAGGAGAGTTCTGCAGTCTTAATTACAGCGCTTAGCACCGTCCAGCGCCCAAGCAGCGGTTCGCACTACATTTAGAGGCCGTGTGCTATGGTTCCGTGTTTATAACACTAATCCTTTTTGTAATTTGTATATATTTTATGAGCTCACTATTTGTAACATTTCCCCTAGAAATCCTCATGTTCCAAATCAAACTGATGATATCAAGGATCTTACAGATCACTGTGTTTGTCTCCAACTGTAAACAGCTTTCTCTTTCAGGTTCCTGCTATTCTTCCTTTTCTTACTTCAGTCCTTCTTTCTTTCTTTCTTTCTTTCTTTCTTTCTTGCCTTTGTCTGTCATTTTGCCATATATATCTGTTTACTTTTCCTTCTTTTTGTTTTCTTTTTTTCTTTCTTTTCTTTCATTCTATCTTTCTTTCTTGTGCCTTTGTCTTTCTTTTTGCAATGTTTTCTGATTTCTTTAATTTCTTTTAGTTTTCTTTTCTTCTTTCTTTCTTTCTTTCTTTCTTTCTAACTATATTTCTTTCTTTCTTTCTTTCTTTCTTTCTTTCTTTCTTTATGCTGACACATTACTATTTTTGACTTTTCTTGTCCAGTATAAACTGCATTTCGTTCAGGAAACGCAAATATAGTAACGTTCTTGAACACCGCACACGTTAGTTACGAGTGTAATCCACTGAGCCAATCACAGCGCAGGAGAGGCGGGGCTTGTCCGAATACGAGTGGGTAATGAAAAAAAAAAAAAAAACAACCTCCACCGTGTTTCGCTCCAGTGTTTTCCGAGCAGTTTGCGGTGAGGGAGAGAAGCGCGGTCCCACAGCTCGGTGTTACCCTCTCGCTTCTGAAGCAGTTTCTTGAACCGGCTTCATTTCCACACTCCACCATTCACAGCTCCCCGGGACTCGGCTCGCAGCGCGGTAGGATATAATCGGTGCGACTCGTCGTGGGCAGCTTTAAGAAGTCCAGCGAGAGAGGATCTCTGGAATTACGTGTCCGGTCTCTCTGAATACGGTGTGTGTCCAGATTTGCAGTTCAGTCGGTCTGCCATCTTAGCTTTTTGAAGCTGAACAGTTTATTTATATCTTTGTTTGTCTTTCAACTTTAAACTTTACAGCAATGACTCGTGCGCCACGTTTTATTAAACTAGAAATGCGAATGAAACTTTAATTGATTTGTTTGTTCATTTCCTTTTTGTTGTATTTGTAGGAGGGCTTCCTAAGTGACCATGACCCGTGTTTCCCCGGCGGCGGGATGAGCGCCGCGGAGTTGGAGCGCGTGTCCCTGCGCTCCGCCGGCGCCAACTCATCATCTGCGGGCTCGGGTTCCCGCGCGCTCTCCGCCAACGTGAAGCGGCTACACGACGCGCTGCACACGCTGCTGGGCGACGCGGAGCGCGAGCAGTTCGTGCACTGCCTGAATGCGTACCACGCGCGGCGCAACGTGTACGACCTTGTGCGCACGTTGCGCGTGATTCTCGACACGCCGCGGAAACGCCAGCTCCTGCCCATGCTGCGCCTGGTGATCCCGCGCTCCGACCAGATGCTCTTCGACCAGTACACGAGCGAGGGGCTCTACCTGAAAACCGAGCCGCTCGCCTGCACCACCGTGACGGGACCCGAGAACTCGGCGATCCCACCGAGCGAGGCCATAGAGCCGGAGCACCGCGCGCGCGCTCAGTCCGTGCACTTCACACCCGCGCAACTACTAGTGCTGCCCGACTTCAGCACCGCGGCAGAGCGGACAGCTCCCACGCTCGCGGACACGAACACGGAGGCGGGGGCGCGCGACTCTTTGCGCCAGGTGACCCTACAGCGGAGCAGGAGCCGCGAGGGCCTGGGCTTCAGCATCCGCGGGGGATCTGAGCACGGGGTCGGCATCTACGTGTCTCTGGTGGAGCCCGGATCCTCGGCGGAGAGAGAGGGGCTGCGCGTGGGGGACCAGATCATCGCCGTCAACGACGTTGTGTTTGACCGCGTCACGCATGGAGACGCAGTCAAGGTAAGTGTGTGTGTGTGTGTGTGTACTAGAATGTGTGGTATATGCAGTGTATTTACAGTATGTGCAATAATGAGACCACTCTTTATTTTTCTGTAGTCTAAACAGCTATTAATTTAGAGACAATACATTATTCACTTACTTAAATACAAAGCAAGATAAAGTGCACAAGGCCGAATTCCTTAAACAGTTCCGAATATGATTCCCAGGCAGGTATAATGTTGCAGTCATAGATCTGGTTTGAATGGTGAATTTACCTTGAGAGATATTGAGAGATATATGTTGTCCCTGACCTGGCGTAAACCCTGTGTGGAGCACAGGTCGATAGTGAAAATTAGTCATATTCATATATTACCTTAATAAATAAAAAGATTTGTCTTCTATAAAGAATCCTCAGGTGTTTCTGCCTTTGCGTCCACTCACCAACTCTGAAAAGAATCAGACAAACACAGAATAAAAGCATCCAACACAACACATTCAACATTTGACGGTGAACTTTTTTCATCTTCTGTAGTCACTTCATCCTCATCACTATCGCAGTGGGTCCAGAGACTACCAGCAATCACTGGGCGCAGGAACATTTACCAGACCACTGCAGGGCATCACACACTCACCCAGTCACACTCACCCACAGGCAGTCCACCTACCAACCTCAGTTTTTGGACTGTGGGAGTAAATATAAACACCCAGAGGAAACCCACGCCGACACAGGGAGAACACATCAAGCTCCTCACAGTGACCGGAGATGAGGAATGTCCCCACAGACAATGGAAGTGTCGCAGTCACACAGCTCCAGGGACCTGGAGGTTGTGGGTTTGATTCCCGTCTGTGAGGAGTTTGGTGTGTTCTCCCCGTGTCGGCGTGGGTATCCTCCGGGTGCTCTGGTTTCCTTCCACAGTCCAAAAACACGTTGGTAGGTGGATTGGCGACTCAAAAGTGTCCGTAGGTGTGAGTGTGTGAGTGAATGTGTGAGTGTGTGTTGCCCTGTGAAGGACTAGTGCCCCATCCAGGGTGTGTTCCCGCCTAGCACCCAATGATTCCAGGTAGGCTCTGGACCCACCGCGACCCTGAATTGGATAAGCATTACAGATAATGAATGATGAATTTGTGGTTTAGGATTCTGTGGATATAAATCTGTACTTGGACACTAAAGCTGGCCATTTTTCTTGTGTAGGACAGTATGTGTGCATAGGATCTGTGAGTGTGTGTGTGTGTGTGAGTGTGTGTGTGTGTGTAAGTTAAGGTCACCGATCAAAAATAAGCACTTCATTCTGTTTCTAATACTTGGTTTCATATCCACTGCCTTAATACTGCTGTCAGTCCTGTCAGGTAGGGATTATACCGGTGGAGATGTCAGTCTGTTTTGATCCACTCTTCCACAACCTGGTGCTAGCTCATTTCAGCTAGAGGTTG
Source organism: Hoplias malabaricus (assembly GCF_029633855.1). NCBI lineage: Eukaryota > Metazoa > Chordata > Actinopteri > Characiformes > Erythrinidae > Hoplias > Hoplias malabaricus. The sequence goes on along the minus strand of NC_089820.1, from coordinate 14,817,774 downwards.
TGTGAGATATTGTGTCATATTTCAGTCTTTCACCTGCTCTTCCAAACTGAGAACTGGGATTGAGTTCAGGCCCGTTTTTGCTGGTCAGTCAAACCATCCCACATTCTCATCACATTCCTTGAAGCCATCAAAGACACCCTGCAGTGGTCATCCTGGAATGTGGGAATATCAGTTCTTTGCTCTGCATGGATATGAAGCACAAGAGACTGGAATAATCCTTAAAGGCATCATTTTCATCCCCTCCACAAGTTAAGACATTTCCCTGGGGTCTTAATTAAATGTCCGTGACATGCTATTTTACAAAAAGCCACAGAAGGCTTCAGCGCCTGTTCCTTTAAATGAGAATGAGCCGCGGCTCAGTTCAGAGCGAGATCCCAGGAGTGAGGAGTGAGTGAGCAGAGACACTTTTACTTTAGCTATTAGCACTTTGTTCTCTTCTCCATTTTCATTTTCACTTGTGCTGTCACATAAACCTGGGTCCAGCGCTGGGATCGAAGAGACTGAAGAGAAGAGGTGGTGGGACAATTCTAAAGTGTCTGCACTCTAAGCAGCACAAAATCAGAACCACTCATCTTATCCCATGCAGACTTAGGCAGCACACAGATACTGACAGTGTGGCCTTATTTCACAGTGTGTGGGTTGGTAGGAGCTCCAGGTCCCCAAAAGTTGAATTTTTCATAATATGTCCCCTTTAATGCCTATCAGAGAGGCAACAGAGCAGAGTGAGTTCATGATGTCTAAGAGTGTCTGGAGGGAGTTAATGGAGCATTTTCACAGTACGAAATATTACGTGTGCTGTACAGGAGGGCTTTTAACGTAATCTCGACAGATAATTATATATCTGTAATCTGACATCTTTCTTCTGTAACTGTAAAGACGTACAGCTACATTTTAAAAAAAAATCCTGATTACATAACACCATTATGTCTGTCCATTATGTACATGTGTAAAAGGTGTGTGAATGGTGTGTGATATTCACTTTCTATATGATTATAGTGCCTTTCCCTAGCTCAAGGTCAGCACACATTAGGAATAAAGAAAGCAGAACCTTTCAACAGACGTAAAAAAATAAAAACACATAAGGGTCAACAGAAGACGGAGCGTATTACATGGTAAAGCATGACAGTATGATATAACTTAGCCTCGGAGCAGCAGCGTGAGAGAGAAAATGGGGTCTTTAGATTTGAAAGCTGAGATGGGGGAGATGCTATGAAGTCTGTGCTGAAGCTTATTTCACTAAAATGTGTCCAAAAAATAAGTGTTTTGTGGCAGAAAGACTTTATTGTTTGTATTTACAATAAAAGTAATAAATATATAAACATTCATTGTCTGTAACCGCTTATCCAGTTCAGGGTCACGGTGGGTCCGGAGCCTACCCAGAATCACTGGGCACAAGGCGGGAACATACCCTGGTGTGGGGTAACTCACACGGACTCACACACACTTGCCAATCCACCTACCAACATGTGTTTTTGGAAACCCACTCGCACTCAGGGAGAACACACCAAACTTTTAGACAGTCACCCAGAACGGGACACGAACCCACAACCTCCAGGACCCTGCTGCGCCACCGTGCCGCCCCATACTCACGCATACTTTATAAATGATTTAACTCTCCTGAAGTGTGCATACATTTAAAGATATTGCCACAGTTCACCTGGTTGGTTTTTGTAATGTCTCATGTGTTGCTGATAACGTGGAGGACTCCAGTCTAGCACAGAACTGAAGAGAAAAGTACTGCCCTTCTTCACTGATGGTTCTTTTCAGCTGTTTGTCGTGGTTTTGCTTCAGGGGTTATGCACTTCTACATTCCACTTTAAGTTCGCCCAAAGCTGCTCTGTTGAATTCAGGTCAGATGAGCACAACTTGTGTGCTTTTTTGCCATGTGTTGAGGGTCATTATTGGAGTATACCTTCCCTTTCAAGGACTTTGAGACCGGGAAACACGTTTTCATGTGGTATTTTAGTGTACACACCAGCGTTGATGATGCAGTCTATAAAAGCCATCTCTCCAACACCTGTAGAAATCATGTACCGCAAAAGTCCGATTCCTCCTCCATGCAGGATGCCACTAGGCAGATTTTCGGATGGTCCTGGCCAAAAGAGCTGAACCTCATCTAATCCAAACAAGTTTATTTTCATGTCATCTGACCAGAATATCTGCCAATATTCATCAGCCTTCTTTTCAGGTTCTTTGGCAAACCTCAGCTTTGCAGTTTTGTGCCTGTTTTTCAGTAATTGTTTTCTTCTTGGGCACCTTCCACAGAGGTTGACTATATGCAACATTCAACACACTGTCTGGGCACTCACTGAGATGCTAATTTCTGATAGTACGTCTTGTGCTAAGATGGAAGCACAGGGCCATCTGTTTTTCAGCAGAAGACTGTAAATGTGCATCTAATCATCTGTTGTGGATGACCACTGCAAATTTGGTTAACACTATAGCATGCTTCCTGATGACAGTTTGAGCTTATATTTACCTATTTTACTAATGTTCTTGTATCCTTTTCCATCTTGGTGCAGTTTTACAGTCTGCCCCGTGATCTGTCCGGCAGTTCTTTCCCGTGGCCTACATTGTGGAAAGTTAAAGGAACATTATGTATTTTACTTTAAATTTACAGTGTTGTGAGGCTTCACTGACCCGCAGGGAGAATAGAGCCTCTGTTGTTGATGCTCTGGGCTCAGCACTGCAGAAACTGCCCTATGTAACCTTTGGAGGAGGGTAGGAAAACACCCCAACCCCCCTCCCCATTGATTTCAATACAGTTCTGTAAAAATTAATTAATTCAGGGGACCAAAAGAGAGAAAAGAAAAACATACCTAGTGTTCCTTTAAAGGCAGAATAGGGGATTTGACTTAAAAACAGATTTCATGAAGTACTCTCTACGTCTTGACAGCAGTCATTAAATCAAATGCTCTGATGACATAGAAAAAGAGAGATTTTTTTTACATAATCCACATAAAAACTCTCCAGTCATTTCACTCGGATTGAACAATCACTTGCGCTGCTACACAGATAAAGAAGATGGAGGTAGAGAAGGCTTCCAACAAAAAGAGGCTGGATGAAGCCATAGGGCAAACCAGAGAGAACCTCACTGCAGCTGTTGGGTGTTTTGAAAACACCTCCCTCTGTGTGACTTATCAAGCTGTGGGCACTCCTGTGTTTTAGAGGAATAGCTTTGGAACGAAGGCGGAATGTAGGTAGTGGGACATTTTTGGTTGGATTATTTTCATAAGCTGCCTTACACATACTGCTTTCTACACTGTAAAAAAATATCTGTAAAATTTACGGTAAAATACTGGTAGCTGTGGTTGCCAGAATTTCACCGTAAAATATACAGTCACGTTTTTGGCAATCATACATTTTATATTTAAGGTTTTGTTTACAGTATATTTCTATTAAAAAAACATATACACTGTAAAAAACATGGTATTTACATAAAAATAACAAAGAAACATTGTTTTGCTATAAAATTAACATGTAAATTGTGTGACAAATTAGAGAAAGCAGACTGAGATATAGCCGTATTTAGATACAGCCGAGCTCCCTAATGAGTCTCAGCTCCTCCCAGTACTTGGACACTTGTACCGTCCCCAATGGTTTGTGTGTTTAACAGTGAAATAATGTATATTTTACAGTAAAGAGATGTAAAAAAAATGTATTTTGGCTGATAAAAGTATTTACTTTTATTTCACTGTTACAGAAACTGTTTTCAACCTTTTTAGAGTTTACAGTCATTTACTGTCATGGTTTTACAGTTTTCCACCGTAAAATTCACAGACATTTTTTACAGTGTACAAATTCACCTACCCCAGCTTTAGCAGCTTGGTTTGCATGCCTATGTAACAGGAAGTCTGGCCAACAAACAGGCAGCCTATGCAATAAATCCTAACTGGAGTAGACTGCACAGTTGTTCTCACTAGTGTTGTACTTTTGTTTTGATTTCTACAATAAAGCCTGTAATTTCAACAGGGTCAGTTCAACATAATTATTATCATTATACATAACAGCACATACCCTGTTTTTCAAAAGAACACGAATGTAGTTATTGTAAAGGGGAGCACAAGTGAAATTGCAACAGAAGTCAGTACACCTTGTTGTTTTTTCTAACGCTTTGTGTGTTGCTGATAACTGATTGAAGCTTCTTTGAGATGGAGGACTTCACTCTAGCACAGATCATCTCAAGAGAAAGGTACAGCCCTTCCCCACAGATGACACTTTTCAGTTATTCTTTGCTTGAGGAGTTATGTGTGTCTACTTTCTACTACACATTGCTCTATTGTTTTTAAGTCATGGTGGTTTTAATACCTGTGTGCTTTTTTGCTGTGTTGATGATCATTGTTTTTGTCGTATTCCTTTCCTGTCGAGCATTTGAGACTGGGAGACATATGTCCATCTGGTATTTTAGTGCACACACCAGTGTCTGTGACTTGCTTTTGTCAGAATACCACAAGGATCAAACAACACAGCCCTGTTCAAAATGACCAGTTTCAGCGCTTGTTATTTTAAAATGGAGTGAGTCACAGCTCAGTTCAGTGCAAGCATCCAGGAGTGAGGAGTGAGTTTGTTTTTTGTCTTTGTTTAAAGTTGTCTTTGCGCTCTCATATAAAAGCACTCATATAAAATCAGCACAACACATTTTACCCCGTATTATTTCACAGTTATCCACAAATGATGTGGATTTTTTTATGTGAAAATTATGTATACAGGCAAAAAAAGGACTCATAATACATCCCCTAATATGAAATTTTAATGATATTGAACAAGGATATGCTCCTCTTTGTTAAACACTGTATCTACTTAAATATCCTACATCCATTCTTGTCCTCTGTTCCCTATAAAGAGCTGGTTAGAAAGAAGGCACCCTCACACCCCCCCAGTTTCAATCTCATAAAAGCTCTCAGATCTGTTGGAGCCATAATCTGAGTCAGAGGCCTGGTCACTGGCTTTGGCAGGACCGTGATCAATGTTTATTCCGTCCACTTGATGACACAGTGGCCTGCTGCTGCCTCTGGCCTTTCTCCTGACCTCAGCTGCCGTCCCTCAGGCGCTCTTACAGATTGGCTCTGCTCTCACATCTTGGTCCCTATCTTGGCCTTTTCTCTGGCCTGTTCTGCTGTGTTTTCATGGGTAATTTCAGATAAGTGGATAATTCAATTAAAGTGGCCCTTCGGATACAACAGAGCTGGACTTGTTTGCAGAGCATTGGCATTATGGCAAATTTAATCAGCTTTAAAACCCCACTTCAGATGTCTATGTGCAGAATGTGGATACTGTAGTTAGCCCAGGGTGGATTCTGTAGTTATTACATTTGTTAGATTTCAGCTTGAGCCCAAAGCACAGTAGTGCTTACATAATGCTTACAGATAGTGAGGTGTTCAAGTGGGAAATAATGACAGACATCTCTCATTCGCGCTCACATTCTCTCTCTCTTTCTCTCTCTCTCTCACCCTCACAATTTCTCTCTCTCTCTCTCTCTCTCTCTCTCTCTCTTTCTCTCTCTCTCTCTGTCTCTCTCTCTCTGTCTGTCTCTCTTGCTCTCTCTCACCCTCACAATTTCTTTCTTTCTCTTTCTCTCTCTCTCTCTCTCTGTCTGTCTTGGTCTCTCTCTCTCACCCTCAAAATTTATTTTCTCTCTCTCTCTCTCTCTCTCTCTCTCTCTCTCTCTCTTTCTCTCTCTCTCTGTCTGTCTCTCTTGCTCTCTCTCACCCTCACAATTTCTTTCTTTCTCTTTCTCTCTCTCTCTCTCTCTGTCTGTCTTGGTCTCTCTCTCTCACCCTCAAAATTTATTTTCTCTCTCTCTCTCTCTCTCTCTCTCTCTCTCTCTCTGTCTCTCTTGCTCTCTCTCTCTTGTGTGTGGGCTGGCGGCAGTATGTTTGTTTTGCAACACTGAATCGAGACTGTGTACATTCTGTCTTATTCTCTCTCTCTCTCTCTCTCTCTCTCTCTCTCTCTCTCTCTCTCTCTCTCTCTCTCTCTCTCTCTCTCTCTCTCTGAATCTGAATTTGACATTTTTCTGAGTAATGCAAATCCTGTAGCACAGCCAGGATTCAATTCTCGTGGCCTGTGAAGCAATTGTATGGCAAGCAGGACTAATGCTGGAGAGAATATCTCAATTACACGCAAGCTTTGTGCTAATGCAGCCCACATCAATTACTAATATGCTTGCATTCTTCAAGCAGATGGCTCTGAATATTCACCCAAAAATCACTCAGTCAGGGTTTTCACTGCAGTATCGGTGTACAGTTGGGTCTGTGTCTGCAGCTGGGTTCTTATGTATGAGGTCAGAATGTAAGATTCATTTTTAATGAGTTAATATGTAGAATATGATTTGATATCTGTTCAAATTAAGGCACCTATAGACATTACAGCATTCGCCAGTTTTTTGATATGGGTTTATTTTCTTTCTAAAAGCTAAACACCATGGAGCCACCTGCTGTTTCATGGCGTGTGAAGATAATGCTGGACTATACCTGCTCTAGCACTCAGGCCTTATGTTGATCCCTCTGAAGATTTAGATTTATTCTTGTGTTAGTAGCGCTGTACCTCAGGACGGCTACATTACTAGCCACTCCATCTTGATTACTGGCCCCATGCGGAGGGATTAGTGACCGCTCATGAGGAGTTAGTGCCTGCTCTTTCCTGGAAATGTGTCTAAATAAAGACACCAGAGGTGATCAGGGTGCCTGCCTCTTTAAGAATAACACAGCACTGTTAAGGGAAAGCATTACATCCACTTTTTTGTGTTTTCTTTTATCAGTGTTTTCTAACTATAATGCCTTGGATGACATAAAGGTTAATTCTTCATACATCTTTGGGAAAGCCTTTGGTGTTAACCAAATTTACCTGGGAGTACCAGAAGGAGTGTTTCCTAGTCTTTAAATAGAAAGCACCTAGAAATGTGCTAGCACTAGCACAACCAAGCAGCACTGTAGGATGTGTGTTTAAATATGTAGAGACCTATATAGTGATGGTTAGAGTTCTAATTTTGGCCAGAGTGTTCCTTTAAAACGAATGTGAAAGTCAAGATTCTCATGGTGGTGACTGGAACAATGCCTCCTAATTTTCATTCAACCACGAGCCTGAACTGGATAAGCATTACAGATAATGAATGAGCAGTTACATTCATTCATTATCTGGAACCGCTTATCCAGTTCAGGGTCCGGAGCCTACCTGGAATTATTGGGCGCAAGGCAGGAACACACCCTGGAGGGGGCGCCAGTCCTTCAGAGGGCGACACACACACACACACATTCACTCACAGTTATGGACTTATTGAGTCGCCAATCCACCTACCAACCTGTGTTTTTGGACTGTGGGAGGAAACTCACGCGGACACGGGGAGAACACACCAAACTCCTCACAGACAGTCACCGGGAGCTGGACTTGAACCCACAACCTCTAGGTCCCTGGAGCTTGTAAATGTAAAATGGTTACAAACACTTGAACTGATGTCATAATCATTTTTTTATGTCTGTACAAAAGTTGGTAGACACCCCTGATAATTAGGGTATTGGACTTCCTGTGTGCACACAGTGTAATCTCAATGGAAAAACAGTGCCAACAGAAAGCATCATTGTACAATGAATCATTCATGAGTTCATTCATTTTCCATAACTGCTTCGTCCTGATCAGGGTCACTGTGGGTCTAGAACCTCCCTAGAATTAATGTGCACAAGGCAGAAACACACTATGGACAGGGTACCATTCCATCACAGGGCATTACTCTCTCACCGTCTCTCACAAACTCACATCTGTGGACAATTTCATACAGCCAGTCCACCTACCAACAGCTGTGGGTGGAAATTGGAGTACTCGGAGGGCACCCACACAGACACAAGAAGAACACACCGAGCTCAGACAGTGACCTGAGGAAAGGATTGAACCCAGGACCCTGAGATTCTGGAACTACTTGTCACTGACACTACCTTTTGCACATGTAAATTCATAACACTTATATAGACTTATTGCCTATATGTATCCACATAATACAGATACATACATACAATAAACAGGTAACAGAGGTCAAACTGAAGGTCCTAAATTACATGATCACAACGGCTGAGCTGTAACTGAAGGCATTATAATAATGATCAGAGTGAACTACGTTGCTTTAGAAAATCAGATATGATCTGCCCATCAACTTCAGTCTCAGTTTAGGGGATGGACATAGTATTGTTTGCCTGAGTGGGTTACAGAACAGATCTTTGTCACTGGCGCATCGATCATCAGCCCCGTCAGCATTCTTTAATTAAATCCAACCTGCACCGGCAGTAGAGCAGAAGAACTCCGGTGTCTGGGAGTGTAACTGTTTCTGGGTAATTGGGTTGGCACGTTAAGCTAATAGAGGTGTAGAAAGCCGCTCCTGTTGGGACAACCATACTTGGCTATTCACCCAGCCCATTCTGTTCCTCATCAGATGCTAAATAATTCAAAGCATCATTTAATTAAACAGGTCCTCTTTAAGTGGAAAAGCAGTCTTCTTCATGCTATAAACACTGACACCTAGTGGCCTGGATGTGTCAGAGATTTTGTGCTAAAAGGTTTTAAACATGGCCATCCCCATGTTGGAGATCTACACTGTGGTTGATTAATGTGTGTGTTTTTTCTTATGAATCTAAGAATAGCAAGTGATTTTTCAAAAATACTATTTTTTTGTTCATTTTTGTTGTAAAATGTACAGATATTTTTAAGGCAAAGCAGGCACACCAAGATACTGTGGGTGATGCTTCTCTTTCTGCATGACCCTACAGAGCTCAGCATAAGGACACACAGCTTGTGTGCTGTGGGGTGGGCGATTATGAAACAACCCAAATAACACAACATGATCTCCTTAATCACTTTAATTGCTGCCCTGAAATGAGTCGATCTTCTGCTGTGATACCTTCAGCGCTGGCATGTTGTGTGTCGGCTGTCACTGTGCAGCAGCAAAGATGGGTTAATTACATTCTCTTATTAAAAAACAGCTTACAAACGTTCTTTTAATTGGTGATGCTAAATTAAGGCTTATGCTGGCTTCCCGGAGTAAACAGTTTTCAGAAACAATACAGCTTACTCATAAGCAGTGGGCTACTGGAGAAAGACCACACTTTTTTCATTCTATTTCAAGTCCAAACATCTGTGATCTACAAGTACAACTGGAAAAAGAAAAGAAAACCTATATTTAAACATAATTACACAAAAACCTCCAAAACAATGTTTAGGATCATTTCTTTGGTAACATTTTGTAATGCATTTTAAGCTCAGCTTCTTAACAGTTAATTAATTAATATCCAGCAGTTAGCACTGAAACAAAAATTGTTTATAAGCAAGCTTGAATATATATATTTTTTCCATGAATTAGACAGGCCATCTTAAAAACAGTTATTAAAGGGATCGTATTATGAACAAACATGTTGGATTCTCAACACATTTAGTAAAAATTTATAAAGGATCTTAAGGTAAACACTAAACCACTTGTAGGCAATTCCTAATGAAACCTTTCATGCTGTATTTTATACATTCCATGAGCCACATTTTAAAAATTAATCTACCATTATCTCCAGTATTCAGTTAAACCAAAATGGAGGAAAAGAAGAATCAAAGTAAGTACAGTGGAACCTCTACTAACGAACTTTCCAAGATACGAACCCGTCATTTGAATATTTTTTGCCTCCACCAACGAACCATGACTCTAGAAACGAACCCGAGCCTCGCCGAGCCGGTGGCTGGAAATGGCCACTGACCCCAATAGGCGAGTCTCCCAGCGCGCCCAGACTTGAGTGAGCTTTTAAGATTAGCAAATTGTAGTTTTAGCAATTTAGCATTAGTGTAAATAGCAGACATCGAAATCCGTGCTAAGTTAAGCCATATCTATGCTTCATCTCCCCACATTCACCCACCTACTCTCCGTTATTCCACCCACCCCCACCTCCCGTCATACAGCCAGTGCCTGTGTTACTCCTCCAGCCAGTCGTCATGTTTTCAAGGTAGCAGTAGTTAACCACTTAAAACTTTATTATATCTTTTTTATTATTGTTTCCACTGTATTTCTTTTTTATTTTTAGTGACGCTACATGTATTTTTTTTTTTACTAATTTGAGAGTGTTGTAAACATACATCAGTGCAAAAAAGGTGAATTTCGGGGTGGGGTCTGGAACACATTAATTGCTTTTCCATTATTTTAAATGGGGAAAATTGATTCGAAAAACGTTTCCACTTATGAACGGATCAAGTTCATAGGTAGAGGTTCCACTGTATTTAAAAATTTAGACAAACAAGAATTAGAAATGAAGGTCAGCAGAAACCACCAACAGAAAAAAAAAATTTCAAGTTTGTTTTTTTTTCTTATGTAGAAACTAGCAGTATTTTAAGAACAATAACCACCTTTAATATTCTTATTTTAGACATTATAGATAGTAATTCAGTTATTTAAACCGATCATTTTAGAGGCTTACCAGGATTATACTTCACTGTAGGACACGTGTGAGGCTTTCATAAGGTTAAATATATTTTAAAGTATACTAATTGTTCTTAGGGGGCGGCACGGTGGCGCAGCAGGTAGTGTTGCAATCACACAGCTCCAAGGACCTGGAGGTTGTGGGTTCAGTTTCCGCTCCTCATCTCGGGTCACTGTCTGTGAGGAGTTGGTGTGTTCTCCCTGTGTCCATGTGGGTTTCCTCTGGGTGCTCCTGTTTCACTCAACAGTCCAAAAACACATGTTGGTAGGTGGACTGGTGACTCAAAATTGTTCATATGTGTGAGTGTGTGTCACCCTGAGAAGGACTGGCGCCCCCTCCAGGGTGTGTTCCTGTCTTGCACCCAGTGATTCCGGGTAGGCTCTGGACCCACCGTGACCCTGAACTGGAAAAGCGGTTATGGGCAATGAATGAATGAATGAACTATATTTTATTTATTTTAAGTATGAAATCTCATTTAAGAACAATTTAAGTGTTCTCAAACGTGATTAAAGAACAATTTCGTTCTTTATTTATATTTACATCTGGCCCTGGAGGCTATCATCCCACAAACTGTGAAACAACACAGCCCAGTGAGTTTTGTGTTGTTCAGCTAAGTCAAAAAGCATGTAATTAACACGTCATTTTGATTTTCTTCTGAATCTTCCATAGAGTGCATACACTTTAAAACTGTCCTACATCTGAATCTCTCTAATCAATGTACTGGACTCGTGACAACAAGTAATGCTCCAACTGGCTCGAATGGACAAGAAACAGTTGGGCAAAGCTGGGGACAGACTTCGCGATTTTAATTAAATACACTTTTTATTAAAATTCAAAGAATGTCTCTTCACTGTTTGCTAGCTTTCTGGTCTGTTTACCGCCATCTTTTCATGAAAGTACCCACACACTGAAAAAGCCTCAACACTTCACAGCTCAAGTTAAAAATGGGTTTTTAAACTGAATAAAAGTTTACAGACAAGTTCAACTTCAACAACAAAGTACAGTCAACTTCTTACTCACACCTGCACTTTCACCTTAAAAATGTATGAGTGTCTGAATGAATCCAAACAGCAGGGCGAGGGTTGTTTTGCTCTGAGAACAGTAGTTTTCCAGAATCAACTACGTTCCCTTTAAATAGGGGGAAGACTAGTCTGTTAATGTAATCCTGGCGAGACACAAGGTCTTTTGAGGTTAAACGGTGAAATTCAGGGTTTCTGGTGCAGCATATTGAGTAGTATGGGATTTCAGACTAAGCTCAATTCTCTTTTCACTCCCTGGGTGGTCTAACCCCCATGGGCTTGCAAGTTTCTCTCTTATAACCATGTGTGAACTGAGGCCAGAGAGTGTTAGCCCCTTTCTTCTGGCACGTAGGCCTTATCTTGATCCCAGAAAATCTCCATCTGTAAATTTAGCTACAAACTATGAGCTCCAGGTGCCCTGACTCCATTCACTGCAGTTTTTCTGCCTCCGTCCATCGGCGAGGCATCAGCCCCAGCTCTAAATCTCATGGCTTGGCAACAAAGCGGCGCCAGTTTGTTCTGGGCGCAAAAGGGAGCATGAGAGAGGATGCCAGAGTGGGGAATGAGTCTGTGGAAGATAACATGCTTCAGTTCATCAAACAGAAGCATGGGATCTTTCTTTTTTTCTTTTTTTCCTTTTTTTTTTTTGGTAAATGTAGCTTCACTGTACGGAGAGGGAGATATAGAGTAAGGGAGAGTGAGGGCCGAGGTTGCTGGAAATAGAGTTTTAGACAGCTCTCCTCACTGTTGTGGGATATCGAAAGCTAAGGTGATGGCACAGGAGGCAACAACAGTTGAATCCTGTACTGGAAGCTCATTGCTATGGATTGAATTCAGTCCCTCAGCCCTGGAAGCTTCTGGTAAAACAGTGGGGGATGTAGACCAGTTCAGGTGGAGCAGTTGATACACAAATGTATGCACATAAATACTCACTCTCGTTTGCCAGAGGTAGACATTGCCTAATATGCAGTACCTCTGACCACATTTTAACACTTCTGTCTCTAAAAATAGCCTGTACCTTGAGCTTGCCTGTATATTTCTGTTAAAGAATATATTGAAAGATCTCACACTGAATCAACTCCATCAGATCAAATGCACATGTGCAATGCCAGGAGTTGGCAAGGGTGGGGGGTGGTGGTGGGGGGGGGGTACCAATCCTTCCTTCATTAGACTTTATGCATTGTTCTCAGGGAAGACAGACTCCATTCATTGCTTCTTGGGTGAGCAGTAGTGCTATTTATGATCCAGATTTAATCAAGCAACATCAGCGCCATCTTCATTATCTTCATCATCATCTTCTTCTTTTCCGTGTAATCCATTTCCGGCATCATGCTGGCAACAGGGCAAACAAAAACGCTGAGGCATCCCTGCCCCTACAGCTTTCACATCTCCTACTGGATCCCCAGGAAGTCGTAGGTCAGCCAGGAAATATTGGTCAGTTTCAGATGTCTGAACCACCACCGCGTCTCAACGGGAAGGAGCAGCAGTTCCTCTCAAATCGCTAAGCTCCTCATCCCAATCACAGAGAACTCCTATTGGCTGCTTGTATATGCGATAATGTTATTTCAGTCATGACTCAAAGCCCATGGCCATAGTTGAGGGTGGGGGCATATTTTACCATGTTTGTCCAGTACAGGTGCAGCATCACTCATGAACAACCACCCCCCCCCCCATTTATCCTGGGGGGTTCTCACCTCACACCTGAAGAGAGCATGACATCTGGGACATAAACATGGCCAGTGTGACACAGTAACAGATTACACTACTATACTTTTGGCTGAATGCAATCAAATCCTGACAGAAATATTCCAGTACAAAAGCATTCCCAGAGTTATCTATGAATACTGTTGATTTCAGGAGAAATGCTGGATGTCCAGGTGTTCGACCATATGTAAGATTTACCCAGTAAACAGTCTACTCAGTAAATACACACCTGATTCACCATGGACTACTAGTATGAGCGGAGCAGTGTGGTCAATGTGAATAATTGACATGGCGCACACATCTTTTCTTGCTGAAGGACAGTGAGATCTCTGTAGCCCGCTGAAATGTCCGCTCCTACATGGAAATTACCTCCTCATCTTTGTCTCCAGCAAAGTCCCTGCGCTGGGAATTTCAAGCATTATCTGTAATTAATTTTGTCCATGAGTGTGTTGCGGCTCATTGTTTCTCACTGGGCGTGGATCACTTTGAGGCCTGAGCACGTACTCTCAGGTTTGTGTGACTGAATGGACGGAGGCTTTTGTTGCCGCTCTGTTGTCAAACTTTATTGCCACCGTTTTCGCTTGTTCCTTCCTATCTGTGCTCTCCGTCATGTCCGGCCTTCTGCTTTTTTCCCCCTACCTGTCATCCCCAGAGATCAGCCCAGTATCTTTCCTTGTACTGATTCAGAATACAAAGTCAATGTTTGTTTGTATCTCTCTCTCTCTCTCTCTCTCTCTCTCTCTCTCTCTCTCTCTCTCTTGCTGAGGTGGGGATCATGCATTTTGGATCCTGTTATTGATCAGACTTATTTGATTTGTGGTATGAAGTGAGTATGTCCTGAACAAAACATTACATGTTGCTTGTTAAAATAAAATCTGTGCAAACTTAGCGTCTTTGACTTTCAGACAGGGCGCCACGGTGACGCAGCAGGTAGTGTCGCAGTCACACAGCTCCAGGGGCCTGGAGGTTGTGGGTTTGATTCCCGCTCCGGGTGACTGTCTGTGAGGAGTTGGTGTGTTCTCCCCGTGTCCGCGTGGGTTTCCTCCGGGTGACTGTCTGTGAGGAGTTGGTGTGTTCTCCCTGTGTCTGTGTGGGTTTCCTCCGGGTGCTCCGGTTTCCTCCCATAGTCCAAAAACACACATTGGTAGATGGATTGGAGACTCAAAATTGTCTGTAGGTGTGAGTGAGTGTGTGTTGCCCTGTGAAGGACTGGCGCCCCCTCCAGGGTGTATTCCTGCCTTGTGCCCAATGATTCCAGGTAGGCTCTGGACCCACCCCAACCCTGAACTGGATAAGCGCTTACAGATAATGAATGAATGAATGACATTCAGACAGAGACATGTATAATAGCATAAATCCATCCTCACAGTCAAAATATTTTACTTCAGAAACTTTAAAGCTTTACATTTGTTGGTTAAAGTTGAATTACAGAGTCCAGAGGGAAAAGTATCAGCTGAAATATAATGTTTTGCTGCGAGTAACTCTGTAAAGCCTTAAATAGTGATTTAACATTCAGAGCTGTTGGCTGGTCTGGCTCCATGTGCTGGTTACATGAGTCACATTAGAAGAGGCATATCTCCCAGCGGTGTGACACAAATCTTATTCCATAACATACTCACAATCATCAGATAAATCTGGTCAAGGAAATGGACCCAGCACAAACCAATTACAAAATCTTCTTCCACACAATTTGTGCAATCACACATTTCGAAGCCGCCAAACTTACAGAGTTCAGGTTTAAGATAAGTTCCCAAAAATGAGAAGAAATGAAGATAGCATCCGGGAAACATCAGTTCCATACACTGACCCATTTACTAAAACTCTCTCTCTCTCTCTCTCTCTCTCTCTCTCTCTCTCAGACTGCATCATTGTCAATAGAAATTAGCTCTATATACATATCATTCTGTAAGGTGCATGTTTTTTTCTGTGACACCACAGTGAATAACACTGCAGTGTGTATTTCCTGGTGCACATCTGACTGACAGGGCTTTTTAGATCACTGCCCTAATTTACTGCATTTGACAGGAAATCAACTCTCTGTTGTTTTCTTGGCATTCGCTGATGTTTAGCTACTCACTCATATGTCCCTTGCGTGTTGCCCAATCGATATTGTTAAGGTCAGACGTTATGCCTTTAAATGAGGGTCAGGAAAACAACTTTCCTTTAAAGTCTTCTGCTTCTGTGTCCCGAGAGTAAAGCTTACACCAAACCATATTTACAGGATTTAATGTGGCATGATGCAACAGAAAATCCAACTGAAATCTGAAAGGGCGATGAGGAGAAACATTAAGCAACACAAAAGCCCCCAAAAGTAAATATTTGTCGAAATGGAAAAAGGTAACTGAAAGAAATATTTGCAAAAATTGCATTTCTCATTTGCCTTTTCTACGTTTAGACAATTTATTCAAAATCTATTTGCACTGGGCATGGTGACCTTAGACACCTGCTCTAAAACGTCCCACTGTGTCCCAGTGTCTGTGGACGAATGATTGGCTGTAAATTGCAGTCAAATTGATGAAGAAGTTGGGGAAGCTACAAAATCTCTCTTATCAGATGCAGAAAGAGGAGAATAACACTCGGCTTGGATGATTGCTGATAATGATGATGATCTGGATGGTCATTTAGGAAGACTAAGCAATCAGTTCAAAGTAACTTTTGATGTGAGCTGATGGAGCCGGAATAATGAAGAACAGACACACAGTGGCCTATAAAAACTTTGAAAAGCATTTCAACCATTACATTGTACATCTCTTTGTGTCACTTATTTACCTCCAGAGGATATACCTCTGGATTTACCTCTGGACGATGATGATATAGAAACTAAGTTCCATATCCAGCTGGTTTTAATTGATCCCAGGTTGTGAAGTCACAACCATTAACACATTCAGTCTACAGCAATTTGACCCCAGCTCATTCTTACTGAAGTTATAGTTATAGTTTTTGAATTAGTGGCTGAGGGCCAATCAGAGCTGAGAATCTGACAAAAACATTTATGTTAAGATGCACACAAACCTCATAAGTATCAACAACTATCATAGTGTCACACACCTCCTGGGTCCTAGAGTTGGGGGTTCAAAACCCAGCACAAGTCACTGTCTGTGAGGAGTTTGGTGTGTTTTCCACATGTCTGAATGGAGTTCCTCTGGGTGCTCCTGTTTCATGCCACAATCCAAAAAAAAAAAAAAAAAAAACACAGGGTGGTAAGTGGATGGTGTATTCAAAAAAGCGTCTATATCCGTGAGTATGTGATGCCCTGTGACAGACTGGTGCGTTCTTCAGGGTGTGTTCCTAGTGAATCTGAGTAGGCTGCACACCCAATGCAAACCTGAATAGGATGAAGTGGTTACAGAACCTCATGAGGAAGAAAAAGGTAAAATTAAGGAAAATATTGGCACTATTAAAACATTTCACCCATTGAGAAAAACACTGCTTGTTTCATTCCAAAAACTCAAAGAAAGAAAATGTTAGGAGGCTTTAGTGGATTGATGCTGGTCGCTGTTGCTTTTGCTTTCTTTTTCCTTCTCTCTCTCCTCTCTCTCTGTATTTAAGTGTGAGTGTGTGTGTGCATGTGTGTGTGTGTGTGTTTGCCTCCCTTTTATCTCTTTCTCTGTTCACACTCAGAAAAAGCAATTTTCGGAGCGTGGAGAGTGGCTCGGTCTTGATCACTAGGTAAAGTTTTCAGTGCCTCTGACTGCCTCGAGGCCCAGTGACCCAGTTCTGATTAGCCTCTCATTTCTCTAAGAGAACTATGCACATAGCTGAAAAGAGAAATTCACTGAGTTTCCCACAATGCAGTTCTGAAAAGAGGAATTAGAGGGTGTCTCGCTTGCTGCGGAAGAGCTTTCTGAAGGTGGACTGTGGAGTTTGACTTTTATTTACATTGCAGTGTTGGACTGTCATCGTTTTTAAAGTGCATTAATACAATCAGACTTCTCGTACGGGACACATTCTGCATCCTTTCTATTGGTCCATTCATTGTGAAATGTTCACTCAAGATAATGGCCACACAAATATATAATTAAATACTGGTATGCCAGTTACCCCTGTTGGAATAATAATAATAATAATAATAATAATAAATAATAATAGCAGGTACATTAACCCGAGGTGCCGAAGCTTCTGTGTGAGTGTGGCTTCTTTTTTATGACCTTGTGTAATAGACCTATCTGTCTTTATGTGAAGAAGACAGTAGGGGAGAAATAGTAAGAGGCAGAGAGAGATGCCTACAGTTCAGTCCAAGGCCAAAGAGATGTTATGAAAAGTGAAGAAGAGAGTGAGGGAGAGAGTTTTGAAGTAGAGGTGAAAAGCACCCCTCTATGCAGATTAAAAGTGACAGCCAATTTACCTGCTCGCTCCAGAACACACCCATCAGGCCTCTACCCTCGTCTGAAATGAGACTCTTTTAAAAAGTCTGCATAACTTAAAGCAGGCCTCCAGCTAAAGGATAAATATTCTCCTTCTTCCTATCCACAGAACACACGGGTCAGATCACGGAGCACCTCATAGAACTGGCTTCTAACTGATACTCTCACTCATGCACTCGCACAGGTTGTAGGTACTGCACCACAAGGGGTGCTATTCAGGGCTTCAGCTGTTAGCTCACACGGAACTATTTTCTGTTGTTTTCTCTACTCTCCACTCCTGTAAAGTTGCAGTTCTGAATGATTTCTGACAGTGATACTATAGAAGGCATAATAGAAAGCCCAATACATATCTATCAATTGCTAGCCTGGGTTAGCAAAGCTAGCAAACCTTTCACGGTAAAGCAGCTCAAAGAGGAGGAAAGTTAGAATTTTTCATGAAACTGGTGATGAATTGTGTGCTACTGCATTGTTACTGTGATTGTTGAGTGTAGTAAAAGTACATAAAAGTGTATAGTGTGGTAGAAGTATTGCTGTACAAATCAGTATTGTTGTAGAAGATGGCAATACAGTATACAGCAGTCCTGCAATATATAAAGAAACTTTACAGGTGAAGCAAAAATCATACCTCTTCATTATGAAATAAAAGACAGCTGGGACTTGGTAATTATGCTAATAAAACTGCAAAATATTAAGATTTAGTCTCTGGCAGTGACAGTATAATGACAGTGCACTGCATGGTGGTACTGCTGTTTATAGAAGCAGTGCAATAGATGGTAGTAATGCAACATATAATAATAAGAGTGTGAGAGAGAATGAGAGACTCTCAAAACAAAGTCCTGCACTCAAAGTCTGCTCAAGACTCTCCTTGTCTTCACATTGTATTGGAGCCCATTCACGAAACAATTCCCCTATATGTTGCGGGTATAAAAACTGGTTAAATGAAGAATCACCTTGTTTTATAGTTAAATGATATGTTGGTTTTATAAACTATGTTGGTTTGGTAAAACATATAATGATTTACTATTTAAGATTTTGGTTTAGTAACTACCTTCAAACCTTCAACACAGCCTTCCCTACTCTCTCTCTCTCTCTCTCTCTCTCTCTCTCTCTCTCTCTCTCTCTCTCACTTTCACTCTCTCTCTCACACGCACACACACACACACACATATACACTGAGCAACCCACATGTCTCTCCCTCACATACACAAACACTCACCTACTCCAGGTGAGCTGTGTTTAGGAACACTTCAGTTCAGTTGGTTTATGAGGCCAAACTGCAGCAGTGCATTTATAGAATAACAGCACTTTTCTCTCACTGATAGAACTCTCTCTTCCCCTCTCTCTCTCTCTCTCTCTCTCTCTCTCTCTCTCTCTCTCTCTCATTGTCTATATAGACTGGGTCACTGCATTTAATCATAAGTCACATACACACAAACCTTTGCTCTGCGTTAATGAATAAAACTACCAAAATAATGAAGCAGCTATGTTTTAAAATCTAGGTCATGCTGTTTTTTTTAGGTCATCCAGCATGTTTTCCCAAGGAAGATGCACTTTTTTAGGGTTGAAATGTAACTTTCCAGCAAGCTGAAGGCATTTTTAAACTAAATTTATAGTGACAGTAATGAATGCTATCAGTATGTTAATGTTGAGTTCATATTTCATATGCTTTCCTTCACGCCATGTAAGCATTTAATGGGACGATAAACATTCCAATTAAAAATGAGAATACATTAAAACATGTACAATACAAATGCCTTAAACACGTACTTACCTTATTCCTCACCACAGATGCTGCCTCAACATCAGGGTTCTCTTTATTTGAAGATTTTATTTTTCAGTTCTTCAGGATGGCCAGCATTGGTATGGACATCTCATTAGAGCTCTCGATTGCTCCCACAAGGACTGATTCACTGCATAATTTATTTGAATAACAGTTCATGACTCCCTAAATGGGGCGGCACGGTGGCGCAGCAGGTAGTGTCGCAGTCACACAGCTCCAGGGGCCTGGAGGTTGTGGGTTCGATTCCCGCTCCGGGTGACTGTCTGTGAGGAGTTGGTGTGTTCTCCCCATGTCCGCGTGGGTTTCCTCCGGGTGCTCCGGTTTCCTCCCACAGTCCAAAAACACACGTTGCAGGTGGATTGGCGACTCGAAAGTGTCCGTAGGTGTGAGTGTGTGAGTGAATGTGTGTGTGTGTCTGTGTTGCCCTGTGAAGGACTGGCGTCCCCTCCAGGGTGTATTCCCGCCTTGCGCCCAATGATTCCAGGTAGGCTCTGGACCCCCCGCGACCCTAAATTGGATAAGCGGTTACAGATAATGGATGGATGGATGGATGGACTCCCTAAATTCCCCACTAGAAGGGATTTAATCAGGCATAACATTTTGAAGTGGAACTAAATATACCCTATGCAGAGTTCACAGACCTGACAGGAGCCACATCACCAAGTTTTGTACCTTAATTCCGCTGTAACTGATAGACTGAAAAATACAGTTTTTTATCGCAAAATTCTAACAGCAGAAATTCTTTGTCTTATCATTGATTTCTGTCTGATATAATTCTAGGCCTAAAACTAGTAGTTTTAACTTGACTTCAGTACAGTAAAGTTCTGTGTAAATTGCTTTCACAACCAGACTGCAGCCCAATAAACGTTATCACTCAACATCTGACTCAACAACTTCCCTAAATCTTGTGGCCCCCTTCCGGTCATTCAGTAAACCACTAAAACACTTGTCTGTTCACCAGTATGACATATTTGGTAGATGTTTCCAAGAAAAGAAATTCCCTGATGCCTTGAAAGTAACTGAAATATTACTCTACCACTTCGCCTTAATCCAGTACACACTGAATATTCAGTTCGTCCTTATCTCTGTCTCCAATTTCTGCTGTTTTCCTGAAGTGCAAAAGCCCCACACGGCATTTTGAGAGGACTGGTTCCTTATGTTGATTACGGTAAAAACCCTGGCCTGAACTGACACAGTTTCAAAGTTGAAAAGCTCAGTCGTGACGTACATGGTTTATTTCGCACATGATACATTTTCTAGAATTGAATCAACCAATATATTAACAAGTGTGGGCCCTATGTGAAGCTTTAATGGATTGGCATAGGATATTTTACATCTAATGACTTTCACTGGATGGCTCTTTAACCCAAATATTACCTGACAAATTTCTGTCCAATTAATTGTGGCAAATATCTATAGCATGTAGACTGTAGCCCAACAAAAATGAGTTTGAATGCCACTGAAGTGTCACACAATGATCATCTTAACCCAGCTGTAGCTTGACCAACCTGTGTGTAGCCTGACCAATTTCTTCTAAAGATCATCAGTAGCTCAAAAAAGCTCTGGTTAAACCTGATTTTAACTTGACAGTATAATCTTTGCTCTTAAACGGAAATGAAAACAAAAATGAACCACATAAAAATGACACAGTCCCAGTGGCAGAGGTCAAAAATGCTAGAAGAAAAGAAAAAACAGTATGTAAGAAATATGTCGACTCATGAGAATCAACCAAACCAATCTCATAAGCTTTGAAAAATATATGACCCTCTCATAGGTTCATACAGTTTACAGAACCGTACCGCAGATCCTGGCGATAAGAAGCAAAAAACAGCCCTTCTGTGGCTCCAAAGGAACTGCCACCTTTATGTTTTAAAGTGTGTCCCCTGTTCTGACTTTCCCAAAGTCAAAGCTGCGTTTTGGATTTCCTGCAGTGGTTCTGAATCATTTATAATGGAGTTTGTTGTGTCTCCTTGCTTGTGTCCCTGGAGACGTGCGTCCTGCTCCAGAAGGGCCACAGAGTGTCCGCAATTTCCCCAGGGAGGACGAGGGGAAAAAGAAATAGCTTGCACTTGAAAACCAAGTGTAGAGAAGAGGGAAAAAAACGAGAGCTGGATTTATTTTGGAGGGGCTGCACTTTCGTTTTCCTCAGTTGACAGACGGGAATGTTATGCTGCACCCCGAAGAAGTCGTTATGTAACTTATTTACTGCTTGTCCACACACCGCAGGCCAGAGCTATTCTGAAAAGTGGACGGATTTTACTGCACTCTCTTTTTTCCTCGAGAAGTTCTGCCTATGACAGGTGCACAGCTCTTTTTTTCTGACTGAGCCGTAGTGGACAACCTACTTTCCTCTTCCCGGCGGCTGTTAAATGGTGTTTCTAGGTCTATGGTCTACTGGGGGTAGTGAACATACTGCCGTGGACTGTTCTGGATCTGTCCACTCATGCTCCTCTCGCTCAGAGTCAAAAGCCGCATAAAAATGCAGGACACAAAGGGCTCTCGGTTCAGTATTTATTAAATAGTGTTGTTAGAAATTTGAAGTAAAATGCAAAAATCCGAAGGTCTTTTATTTTGAAATTTTGAGCTAAATTCATGTTTGTTCACAGTGCAGAAGTTGGTTACCTGGATAAATACATACATACAAAACTGAGGATTATTGTTTATCTATTTGTGTAATGCATGCTGGGTATTGTAGTGAGTGAACACTGATAAACAAAACAAAAATGAAAATATTATATGATTATGAATCTTGTCAACAAAGATCATGTGAGAAATGATACTGTGTTATAGAAGACCACACAAAAATATACAGATCCAGATTCAGGTTTCTTAATTATATTTTTATTTTCTCAAAACCTCTCCCATTAACAGTGCTACTTTCCATAGTGTTTTGGTTTAAAAGTCCCTAGTTTGACAGGTTTTTGTCTGTTAATTTATTTCTACAGCATGCCATCAGTCTCTTACTGTATGCCACTCACTCAGCTCTGGCAGTGAGATGCATCTGGAATTTTTCCATTGCCTCAGTTGATTGGCTTCCAAGGAAATAGTACATAGAGGATGCAGCTCAGTGAAGCCTTCAGTCAATTATGATTTTGCTGAAGCAAGTTGCCATAAAGGCATATTCTGGCACAGTGATCTTCTGAGCTCACCCCAGATTCATCATTTTATCTCTCTCTCTCTCTCTCTCTCTCTCTCTCTCTCTCTCTCTCTCTCTCTCTCTCTCTCTCTCTCGCCTTCTGTCTTCTGTTTTGGCTTCAGACTGCTGCACTGTAGCAGAAATGATATACTCTGAATTTTTGATAATGAGCATCGTAAAATCCAAAAGGGATCATAAAAAGGCAATTTTGCTTGGCGTGAGTTTTAGTGTGTGAGATTTAGAGGGTGCTAGCTCTAGATTTAATAATATTCTGTCAAACCCATAATAGACTGTGTTTATTAAACAAGCTGAACTGCTTTAATGTAATTAGCATTTCCTTTTCTTTGTTCAGATTGATGTGTGTACAGTGTATTATTGCTTGAACAGATCTAACCCTGATCACTGGTTTTAGTCTGTTTTAATCCTAAAGGAAAGCTCAAATATAAAATGGATGTCTGATTTGTGAAATCCAATTTGATTAAGTATATTCCACTTTTCTTCTTTAGGTGCTCAGCGTTCACTCCATGCATGCTAACTCACCGACTGACCACAGTCGCTAAAGCAATCTCATTGTGCCACCAGTAATGTAATAAGTGCCAATAATTGAGGCTGAAATGGAATGTATTAACTAAACTTTGGGAGGAGGTAAAGGCCTGAAGCCCCTCCTTCAGTCTAACATTCTTTGCCATCTCTTTACTGTGACAAAGTTTGTCCTTTGCTCATCACCATGTCTGCATCTCAGAGCAGAAACTGTCCAGAACTCCAGCCCAAGTTCTTAGAGTTTCCTGCCCTTTTTTCAGTCATAATGTTTCCTCTTATTTTATCCATCCATAAAGTGATGGTGTGAATTTGCAGAATGGCATTGAGGAAAAGTAGGAATAGTCAAAATCATACCTTTACTCAGGGAAGGCTCCGCTTATTACACTTACTAGGGACTTGCGTATCGTCACTGTCAAATGAAAACATATATTCATTCACCATGATATGTTCAGACAATATAAAAGACAGCTGCTGTGTTCAAATAAACATGTAAAAAATAGTACTGACTTTCTGGATACTGGATTTCTAGTGATGCATCTGCATTCTGAGGCCGGGATCTCACCACTGGCCTTACTCTCTCTGGATGGAGAAGATGTCCCTCCTCCCTTCCCAATACTCAGCTCAGTGGTAGACAACAAGCATCTGTGTGTTTGCATAAAAAAACTCCTGTAAGTTGTCTAGTTACACTGTCTAGTGACTTTGTGCTAACAGCAGTTCAAAAAGAATTGGTGGCTGGTTTCACAGCCTGCATCTTTCCATTCAAGTCAAACTGTGTGACTGGGGGAGATCTAGCTCACAGGTGGAATTAGCAGTGACTACATTAGATAAAATTAGAGGGTTGATTTTCTCATATTATTAGCATTAATGCTATTTTAGTATTTTTCATATTGAGGAATTAAGGTTGCAGCTTTGGCATGTGAACATTTCCCATGAAAGGGAATACGAGGGAGCATAGCATGTTGTTGTAAGAATGACAAAGATGGAACACAGGTTTTGGGGAAAATGGAGACTTAGAGCAGTTTTTTTAGGTATTTCAGTGACGATATAGTGGACTCTAAGATTATGTAGATTGACAAGCTTAAAGAAGGGAAGGGGTGGTATACGATCTTCCTCCAAAAGTCACATAGTGCAGTTTCTGCAGTGCTGAGCATGGAGTAGCAACAACAGAATTATTCTGCCTATTACAGATAAATGAAACATCATAATTAAAGGTAAAAATACTATCTAATGTTTCTTTAAAAGCTAGCAACTACTGACCAGCATTTATTGAAGGAGCTGTAATAATTTGTCCACTAAATAGATTAGCATTTCACCAGTAGTTATCTGGTATATTTTTGTACATGTAGCACATCTCATGTAACATTAAATCAAACAAGTAACAAGGCCCTGGTTCTACCTAGTTCTACATTAGACCTCTCATGTTAGCAATTAGCAGCACTCCTGCCATTTCTAAACTTGAGTAATTCATTGCTGTCCTCCAGTGGCCCTGGCACCTCATCTGCAGGGATTCAGTCAGCATGACTGGAGCAGTCAGGGAGCAGACAGAGTCATGAGAAGCCTGAGAGACTGCACCGCTCCGGCTGTGTCCCCATCCATCACACCATGTCCGTGGAGCTTTGAACTGCCTCTGCTCTGGCTGGGAGAGAGATGAGTGCTCTGTCACTGAGGCTGGGAGCAAAGTAGCTCCCTGTCTGACATAATGCACTACAAATTCATAAAAATAATGGCTTGTGGATCCTACTTGCTGCATTGTATGGTCGTGTGCTTTTGGGGAAAATACAGGATTTTCCTATTTATCTCAAATGTACTTAGTCAACCAAAACATAGCTGGACTTCAAAGTGTGCTTCTTTAGTTTTGAACTCAAGCAAATTAACAATTAATGGAAATCTATATCAGTGAGCATTATATGAGAAGGATGCATAAATCTTCACACTCTGGCCTCAAACTGTGTTGAGCATTGGGATCCACACAGACCCCTTTTGGCCCCGCCAGTTACTACTCAAGACTTCCTTTGAGGTCTCCCTTCCACCTATTGACAAGGCCCAAATCTGCTTAGCTTGCATGTTCTGGTGTTCAGGTGCTGTAGCAGCTGGTGGTGTCGGTTTATAAACAAGAAAGATTCAGGCTTTGAGATGGTTACTACAGTTTTTGTCCCAACAGTTTTGTTCACTTTTATTTGATGATACAATTAATTTGTGTAATTTTTCTTTTCTTTGTGAAAATATGACTTTAGTTGAGATGCCATTTAGCAGCCTGTTTGTTGGGAACTGTACACTGTACATGTCATATTTGAGGATGGGGCAAGTTCACTGTGTCCAAGCAGGGAAACGTCAGGTTTCCCCTCAGTTTTTGAGACAACCGAGGGGTTTTTTCCATGAAGTCCTGTCACAATATCTCTGTCTCGTTCTCACCAGCCTTCCTGTCATTTCTCAGTCATTTTGTCTACTGCTGTTTCTTTGGCGCCGTGTAAAGCTAAAATCAATGGATAGCAGCTGGATGAAATGACAGCTTGCTCTGGCTGTTTTGTCCACAGGGGGACTACCAATCCTGAAAATCTGAGCTTTTTAATAAATCTCTTTCTCTTCTCTCTCTCTCTCTCTCTCTCTCTCTCTCTCTCTCTCTCTCTCTCTCTCTCTCTCTCTCTCACTCTCTGAATTGAACTAAGTGAATCATCTGTCTCTCCACAGTTCTGTGTGTATTCATTCTCTCAGTGGGCAGCCTGTGCTTGTGTATGTTACACAATCTCAGTGCTTTATATAGATTTATTCTTATGCTCCTGCACAGTGTGGGGTGTGATGTGGTGTGCTGCGTTACATGACCGTGGTTATTCTAGTGGTCCACTGTGGTTCTACACATGTGGGCCTGTGTTTTCTGCAGGAGTGTGGTTTATTTTTAGCTTTTGCTGCCTGCCTTTGTTCAGGAGTGATCCACGAATGATATTAAACCGAGACACGAATAACACCGTTCTACATTCCTGATACAAGAATAGACACAGCATCCAGGAATTTACAGCTGAGTTCAGTTTCAGTCGTGTAACTAGTTGTTTCTGTGGAAATTTATAATCCAGTCCAGTCCATAAGGCATTCTGCCCAGGTTATAACTTGGTATTTACCCAAGGAGAGGGGTATTTACACATGGGATATGGAATTTATTTATGGAAATGACCCAGTCTCTGATACAGTCCCAGATGCAGAAATTATCATTGTTCATGTGCACTGTGAGGAACACTTTACAACTTTAAGCATATTATATATATATAATGCTGTAGAATTAAATTCAGTTAACCAATTAGCTATTCAAATGATTTCTTTGGGCATTTCAAGTTGTATTTAAACAACAACAACAACAACAGATGTTATACATCCCCAAACGGATCCTCCTCCATCCATGCTTGACTGATGTTGTAGACATGATTTGAAACGTCTTTCATTGCTTCAGCGGTGAACATGCTGCATCCTGTTAATTCCAAAGGAATTAAATTTAACCATCAACAGTGAAAGTGACAGTATGTTTGCCACAGTTAAAAAGAAAAAACAATCTATTAATTATAGTTCTTAATTTAACTCTAGCACTGCAAGGGTGGCACAGTGGCATGTAATGTCACTGCCACACAGCTCTGGTGTCCACAGGCCAAAAAGTTGGTTCCAGGTGGGCTTTGGACCCACGGTGACCCTGATCAGAATGAAACAGTTCATTGGCAAAAGAGTGTAGGGACAAGCTGGATGACCTTAAGAACTTGTTGGTATTTTATCATACTGGTATCAAATGAACAACTTGAGAATCTCAATAGCACCAATAGCAGTCCCTATATTGGAGTTTGTAGGGACATGGAGAAATATTGCCATGTGTGGAGTGAATGTATGAGTACATGTAGGTGAGTTAGGAAGTGAGTGCGTAAGTGAATGAGTTATAAGCCAGTTCCATGAGGTGCTTAACATCAGAAATGTGACTTTACAGGAGAAGCTAAAAAACAGTCTTTAAAAGCAACAGCAGGGGACTTTTAGCTTAGGCTCTTTACAATTAAATGGTTCTAGCTTAATTTCTGCTATTTTCCGTGGCATAATTTCGGGTGGGGCTGCTACCAGCACAAGATTAACTACTGTATTGTTATTGCACTGGTGTTGCTCTCTGACTAATATAACAATGTCAGTTGATACAAGTTAGAGTGAATTTGAGTCTTTTTTGACCCACTGGTCATGCACGTCTGACGAGATGATATTCTGATGAGATGCAATGTTTTGGTGAAACAGCATAAATATACCTACATTCATTTTGCAGACTTGTGCATAGCGAAAGCTAAAGCTAGATAATGCACCAGAAGAATCTGAAGAATCACCATCATAAAATTAGGCTATGACATTGTGTCAGGGTGTGTTTCAGTGTCTGTTTGTATTTACATGATTTTTTTGATAAAATCTGTCATAAGACCTACTCCCACAACCCGTCCATTCATGTAAATGTCTGGGCCAGGATCAAACACCTCTGTGATCTGGAGGATGCTGGGCTCTCCCTGGATAAATTATTTCACAGAGTGCTTCTGGCAGCTTTCTTCAGTGTCAAAGTCAATGCGAGGCAGGCATGGTAACAGGAGTAACAAGAGATTCCAGAGTGTTCCTGTAGCTTTTTTAGCAGTAAAGCTACTGATACATGGATGGATAGCTCTGTGTCACAGGGCTCTTTCAGCTCCTCTCTCTCTTCTCTCCACTCCCCCCCTCCCCACCTCTGTCTAAGTCAATACAAGCTTGAGTGATCCAATCTTCACAAAAAACCAAACCAAAAAAAAAAACCCAAGCGTGTTAGGTGTTAGACAGCTGTTAACTTCATCCACTGTGCTTTGGGAGATGTCTGTATTACCAGTGTTGCAGAAACAACTCCTCACTCTGTGAAGCTATCATATACAATAGAAGATGGATGGCTGCAGATGGTTTTCCAGGGATAAATGTAGCTCAGCCAGCAGAATGGCCAGGACACAAAGCTTTTCCCTGTGCCCAATAGTCCAGAAAGAGGTCAAAAGTAGCTTTTTATAGACTTACAGACCAAATGACCTGTCTTGTTAGTCAGCAGACACAACTCTTTGTGAAATAGGTAGGACTGTAAGCTTTGGTATGTACCCATAACAATGGTGGGATGTTAGAAATGGACTTTTCAGTGCGCCACAGGTTTTGTAGCAACTGCTACCAAGGCTACACAACACTGAATTCATCAGGTACAATGCATTTAAATCATATGTACATATATTACCTGTGTCTGTCCTTAGTTTATTCCTGTGAATGTTGCCTGCAACAGCTGACTGCACAGCTTGGATTAAGAATGCTGTGAATGCAGAGTAAATGAGAGAGCAGATTGCTAAAGCATCTAATCATGCCGGAGCGAAACTGATAGATATCCCTTGCTAAAGAAAAGGAATTTAAGCCTCACCAGGCCAGAGGAGCAGCTCTGTAAGCTTTATTTTATATCAGCTCTATGAGCTGTATGAGACTCTGGTTCTGGCTATTTGAACAGCACTATCCATTTACACCTTTAGGATGTACAACTGGCTGCATGATCAGAACCCTGGATGGGTTAGTGATGAGTATTTTACATGATGTTTACTCTTTAAAGTACTAAGTGATTTGTAATGGATTATTTTATTTTACTCCTTCCAAAACACTGGTGGCTAAAGGGAATGAGAATACCACAAGGGAATGAGTATTTTAACCCTTCTTCCTAAAGTTATAGTGATACTATATTACAGGGTGGGCCATTTATATGGATACACCTTAATAAAATGGGAATGGTTGGTGATATTAACTTCCTGTTTGTGGCACATTAGTATATGGGAGGGGAGGGGGGAAACTTTTCAAGATGTGTGGTGACCATGGCAGCCATTTTGATGTCAGCCATTTTGGATTCAACTTTTGTTTTTTCAATGGGAAGAGGGTCATGTGACGCATCAAACTTATTGTGAATTTCACAAGAAAATCAATGATGTGATTTTATTAAGATGTATCCATATAAATTGCCCACCCTATACATAGGCACTGCTTTCCTCCATCCTCCATTTTGTTTTCAGAGTAGGCAGTTAACAACCTAAAAAATTCACTGATGATAAACTGTTACTCAGTGTGCCATTGTGTTCATCAACAGTGGACATCTGCAACACAAAACCCCTGATTTGAATTGAAAAGGAAGTAAATCCAGTTGTAAAACCTGAGAATGAAAAAGCAGGTGTGATTGAGACGCATGGAAGGAGTCACTGTGTCCTCCAGTGTGAGGGTCTGTTTGAGCCAATCGTGATTATAAACGTTTATTGAAATTAAAGCTGAATGAAGACTGGCAGTTATTTATCTGGCTGACTTTGTTTGCGTGCCTCCCGATGGATGTAATGAATGTGCCCATTAAATGCTGTGATTTATGATGTGTGCATAAACAGTGAGAATTTATCTCCAAATGTGCAGTAAAAGTAGAACTTCACTAATCACACACTTTGCAAATGCCCTTCTTTTATTCCTGCCGTTTGCTGCACTTGATTTTATTTCTTCACATTTTTCAGTTTTCCAAAATGAATTCCGCAATATAATATAAAGATGTACAGAGAGACTTAAACAGTCACCATGCTCTGGAGCAGCTGTGCATGAGCTTAAGTTCATAATGGCGAGTTCCAAATGCCAGCAAGATTGGTATATAGCCCCTCAGCATTTGGTGGTTGAGGAGTTACGCTCACTGGTGGAAAAAAGTTCCATCCCATACATTTGGGATGTGTTGGAGTGGCGTATGTGATCCAAATCTACTCAACATCACGACTTGACCTCACTAATGTTTAGGAGTGGAAGTGTTCCAAAGCCTAGTTTCAAGTCTTCTCAGAGGAAAAGGGAAACAATCTCCCCAATAACACCCTTGGTTTTAGAAGAAATCCATACAGACCAGCCATATAATTACCATTTAAGTACATTACACAGCATTTGTATTGGTTCTTTACCTTATCACTTCCCTTAGTCTTCTTTCTCTTTTTATGCAGGTGCTGAAAGGCTCTAAGAAGCTCTCCATGACGGTGTGTTCGATGGGTCGGATCCCTGGTGGCTATGTGACCAATCATGTGTACACATGGGTGGACCCCCAGGGCCGTAGCATCTCCCCACCCCCTGACCTTGTAGAGCATGTCAATGGAGGAGGAAGACAGTCTGACAGCCAGAGACGTGCACCACATCAGGGGGCAGAAAGGAGGGTGAGTGCGTGGCCAGCATGCGTGTACATTACATGAGTAAGCAGTATATTAACCAACAATATGACACTTTCTTTCCCTGTGTACGGAATATAGTCCATCCTTGGTTGTATATGTGAATTTCTAATGGCTACCAAGAATGATGAATCAGCCTTAAACCTGCCTCTTAACCTAAACATAAGCATAAGACAAAACCTAGCCCGAACCATTAGTCTAAGCCCAAGTGTATGCTCTGAAATGTGACTGGATTTTATGGAATATACACAGCTGTTTTTGTAGTAGTTCCTCTGGAGTGAGTTTGTGTGGATTTGACGAGACAGCTACAGCAGTAAACAGGAGCTTGCCTAATGCCTAACTCACAATTATTAAAAAGCATAACACACCAATGCTACAAATATCTGTGATGCTTATTGTATGCAAATATGTTCCCATTTGTTGAGATCTTCTTGTGAGATGACAATGTTCAGGGCCAAGCACTGGCTAGAGGTGTAAAGTCCCTCAACAGGGGGAAGAGACTCATACCCTTCATTTCAGAACAAATGAAGAAGCAGGGATCCACAGACATTTTGCCTGTTTTAATCAAATCTCACATTCATTATGTGAATGTGCCAGATATAACCAAATGACTAATTTTCATCTGCAGCCCTTGAGCTGGTTTTTGTGTTTCACTCTGACAGACAATGAATAATCCATAAAACAACACACGTTACATAAAATACAATAATTATGATATAAGATGCTGACAATAACCATTTATGTAATATATAGTATTTAGTTGAGAGGCCAAAAAATATATACAATTATATAATAATATATTAAATATAGAATAATAAGTTTAAGTCTTTCTACTTCAGCTGAAAGAGAGTTCTAGTCATGTCATGACACTTTTTCGTAATGGTATAGTGCAGTTACATTTTGTGGACTTCTTCGATTTATTTGTGACACAAAATTTTTTACACACAATTTTCTAGCATTAAAGGTGCTAAACCATTACACATTTTAAAGACCAGTACAAAGTTTGAACATTTAACTAGATTTTCCCAGTTTAAAAGACCACACTTAAATAAAGTATTAAAATGCTGTTGACAGTTTTGAAGTTTTGAAAATAAAGCTTTTGATTTCCAATTCACATTGACATAAAATAAATACAATCTAAATAAGAGAATTCATCAAGTATACTATAATGTAACCCCCCCAAGACATGTTTAAAAGACAGTGTGTGCTGTTGAGAATAAAGGAAATATTTTTTTGCCATCCAGTGAAAAACACGTATTTTCGTTTTGGTGGACTTTTAATTTACAACATTTGAACACAACAGCTCTCCTTTACATTATATTATACTGTGAACAAATTTCATGATGAATGGACCAATAGAAATGTCCAAACGTACGTGGAATAAAATTTTTTAGATTGACTTCCATTGAAACTTAAGAAGATTTTTTCCTTTGAAAACATATTGATGTTGATATTTTGGAAATTCTTGTTTTTCTTTGCACATTATTTGAAGTGTATGATAAGCAAGCAGTTTGCACATTGTAAATTCAGTTATTATTTGCCTCAAACCACATCACATTTTTCAGTAAATTGATATAATTTTGCTTGTGGTTTCTAAATCTGGATGAACATTTTTTAAAATAGTAAAATGGCTTTCAGAGTAAGACTTTGCACAAGCAAGTCAATTAGTGCTTACTGAACAACTCAGCATGGTTTTCTGGAAGTGACTGATGTCTGCATTCTGCACATTGACTGTTGGTTTGACTTTACATTCTATTACTTGTTAGACACTTTAGCCTTGTTGCTTTGTTGGCCTCACAGCTCCAGTGTCAATCAAGAGAAGCAAAGCAATGTGAATCAAACACATGTAAATGTATTCTTCACCAAGCTCTTGCTTTAAGCCCTTCTACATAAACTAGCAAACACAACTCAGATCCTCCAAACATAAACACACACTACCAACTCTGAGCATCAGGACATCAGGGAACCCAGTCACGAACGTTTTTCTACAAGAAGGCATTTCTCCAGGTCTTCATATGAATTGAGACAGTTATAATTGAAGGGGACAGTGATGTAGCCTGTCAGGGAGCAGGCATTTGAAGAGACTAGCAGGAGAGCTAATTCACTGAGGTGTGGGATGTGTTGTGTTTGCCCAGAGGGAGCCGGCTGATATGAGTCCACATTCTGTGTTGGCTCCATTTGCCCGCAACCCTTTTTTGTCTGTCACCACTGTCTGATTTATTCCCTGTCTGAGCCAGTCCAATCTATAACCATTCATCATACAGGCACCTCGCATGAATCTTAAAATGTTTATGTTTACTGTTTGGGTGGTGAGATGCTACTTTCATGGATGATGATCTATAAAGTTTCTGTTATATTTAAATGGGTGGTTTTTGCCCGAGATGTTACCACTATACTTTTCGGTACCGATATTGAGTAACATCCATAATTTATATCAATTTGATTGGTATTTTTTCACTAAAACTATTTTTTTTTTATATTTAAATCCCTTGTTTTTAGACAACTACTCAAATCAACACTATAAATCCACAGAAAACTAAATACACTGCAAAAATATTAAAAGAATGTGTGTATTTATGCTACATAATATGAGCAAAGTAATGGGACAGACCAACAATCATTGAATTCATTCAGTCCCATTGCCACAGGTGTTGAAGATCAAGCACATATTCATGCAGTCTGGCATTTCTGAAAGAATGAGTCATTACCCAAAACTAAACCGGTGTGTGTTGCTTTAGTAGTATGTCACTGTTGCAAAAAAAAAATCAATTGGTGAAATATTTTCCTCCTAGATATTCCAAGATCAACTGTGAGTGGTAGTATTACAGACAAGTGGAAGCATTAGGAACCACAGCGACTCAGCCTAAAAGTGGCAGGTGCACAGTGCGTAAAAGTTGTCAACATTTTGCTGACTTTTCACTGCAAAGGGAACTGACTCCATATTTATGCCCGTGGCCTTATTTTTAGAGAAGTAGATTGGGACCAGAATGTCGCTGGTTTCACCTCAAATGGCAAGAACACTGGGGGTGGAACATTATGAAGGACTAGAGCTGTATCCTCCCTCAATATCCATGGCTAAGGCACCTATCCCGCCCCCCATCCCCACACCCCCAAATGATTCCTGGGGAATGGGCTCGCTGCTCTGTGTGTGTGTGCTGTGTATATGCAGTTGTACAGTTTCATTGTTTATAGTTATTGACAAATAAAATTTCAGCTGTTTGAGAACAATTGCTGTTATATTAAAAATACTTTATATCTGGAAGGTTTTAAAATTGACCGAACTATTGCTGTTGCAGGTCAACATCTCTCTGGATGATGGGCGTCCGCTGGGCTTGATGATCCGTGGGGGAGCAGAATATGCCCTGGGCATCTACATCACTGGAGTGGACAGAGGCTCTGCTGCAGAGTACGGAGGTTTAAAGGTAAATGCCAAAAGCTTAAAGTGCTCTGTCAATCTACAGTACACTCATATCGCCGTGGCTCTAAGTGGATGGAGACTAATCAGTTTTGTGTGGTGTATTGACCTTGAGCTGAAGCATGAAGACTGCTTGGTTTTTTGAGAGGAGCTGTTGGTTCCTTTGCTGCTCTATTCTCTGACGGAGCTTTTTTACTGTAGAGCACAGATTTGATTCTGGCTCTTAGTGCACCCACTTGGTGCAGCTGCAGCTATTTCTATTCACTCCCATATTCATAATCTACATTTTGGCTCTGAATGCCACGCAAAGTGATGCTGACGTAGACGCTCTCTTGTTATTGGCTTCACTTGGCATGCGTCCACGTCAGACGAGGAAGAGAACTCATTGGTTTCGGACTAACACGATCGGCTAATAGCAGATGGCATGCCAGCGCTGGCATATGTTTTAGGCTCATTTGATGTGCTTTATTAAATTCACTGTGTCAGTATATCATGTGATGGAGCACTGGCCTGGGGGTGGAGTAAGAAAAACAAAATGCTAAATCCAGAACTGGCCTGTGAGGAAACTGACGCATGGGTTTTAACCCTTTAATTACAAACACAAATGAGAACTATAGGGTAACATCTGACAATGTGTAAAAAGCGAATAAAAGCAAAAAAACAGTGGTTAGTAAATTAGCTTTGACAGTTTTTTAAATATAAACTAAACAAAGACAGCCCTAAACCTAACCCTAATGCTCTACTGTAAGAACTGGGACAATTTAAGACCAGGAACACTACATAATATTAAAAATACATAATAGTAAAAAGATATTTAGATACCGGGTAGGCTCCGGACCCACCGCGACCCTGAACTGGATTATGAATGAAGCTGCTAGACACAAATGCTAAACACAGTCAAACTATCGCATTTTGTCACTAAAGGCCTCGGATTGAAAGTGCAAGATAATTTGGCTCCTGATTATGATCAGAGTGAGGTAAGGAGAGCTCTCGACTGCCCAGCTGTGGTGCATCGCTGACCAAAGCCTGCTTCCTGGACCTTGCGAGTGCTGACTGAGAGAGAAGGTTCAGATTTGACTGATCTAAAGGCTGATGTAACTCTGTGCTTCTGCTTGGCCTTGTGGACTATTGGAAGCTGTTTGTTTTCTGCTCTGTGTGCGTCTGTGTTTCTGTGGGCAGATCTGTAGGATGGAGTAATGAGTTCATTAGATGTCAAACAACAGAGAGGCCAAGGGACTCTCCATACATTCTCTCATACATTCTCCATCTCTCTCTATCTCTCTCTCATTTTCTCATGTTATCTTTTTCCTTTTTCTCTCTCTCATAATCTCTCACTTTCTCTCTTTCTTTATATACTTTTTCCCATTCCCTTCTCCCTTCTCTCTTTCTTTCTTTCCTTTTTTACCCCTATAATCTTGGTGTGTGTTAATATTGTCAACTTTGGTTTGATTAAAATGAGCACTGCTGTGATTGCTCTGTCAGTGCAGTTCATTAGAGTAAGTAAATGCTTTTGCTAAACTCTGGGGCTCACTAAAGAAAAAGCAAGCACATTGAGATGGTGTCGGTCCATTTCCAAATGAATACGGCTGTGTATTTTTTTCCAAGTCAAACACAAAACAAATCAAAGGCATCAAAACAGACCAAACCCAGCACCTGAAGTCACATGATATCAAAATAAACGAGCCACAAGAGAAGAGAATCTGCTGAAAACAGCAGCGTACCTTCTTTAGTTTCTGCAGTGGAGGAATTTCTGGTGCTGTTTTGACTCCTTTATCTATTTTACCATCTCTTGCTATTTTCCAGTTGGTAAAAATACCACCACACACACAAGCCCAGAAAGTGCATTAAGCCCAGTGTGGAGCACTTTTCCGATAACTGGTTTCAAAATAGCAAAATATACGTCAAACATGAGTCATGAGTCTTGTTTTTTTTTTCTTCTTAACATATTGTAATTTGATTGGTTCAGTTCTGAAAATGTATCCGTGTGAACACTAAGCAAATCAGAAAAAATATGTAACAGTGCATAATTTTCTTGTTTGGTCTGGATCAAGGAGACGGAACAACAAACACACCCCTACTCTCTTACAAACAACCACTGTCTCCTAATCTCTCTCTTTCTTTCTTTTACTCATTTTCTGTTTGGCTCACTCTCATCTTTGGCCCCGTCTGAGTTATCATGTTTTTTTCCCCTCTATTTCTATCTGTTGCACACATTCTCTCCTCTCCTTCTCGCATATTTCCCTCTACTCTTTTCTATCTCAACCTTGTAGTCTCCTCTCTCTCTCTCTCTTTCTCTCTCTCTCTCTCTCTCTCTCTCTCTCTCTCTCTCTCTCGTCTCTCTGCCCCATTCTCTAAATTGTGGTTGTCACGAGAACCTCTCAATTCCTTCTTTCTTCTCTTAAAGTTCATGTTTTAGATCTAGAAGATGTCTTATGGTGACTTCCTCTGAGAGGAGAGAATACAACTAAATATTTAACTCTTCCTCTTGCTAATGCAGAGACACATCTCTCAGGTCTGGAAGCAAGCATCAGTATTCTCTGAGCCTTTGTGCAGAAGTGAAAATATTAATGAAAGGCTCCATACTCTTTTTTTCTGGCTGCTGTTGATTTTTTGGTTTTGTTGTTGTTTAGGATATTTTTTTTGTCACTAACCATCACTGGGCAATTCTGAGAGCCCGAGATTGGTCTTAATGCAGCGGAACGCAGCTCTTGGAGTGTGAGCAGGGATGAGGAGAGGAGACGTTTGATCGCTGCTTTGTAGGTCCATTGAAAGGGGTTCCAAGCAGCAGAGAGGCCTGAAACCATCTCTATCACAGTCAACCTCAAAACAGTATGAAGCTTTTTTAACTTTCTCACTGCATGCATCTGCAGAATTATCAACCTCTGGCATTTCAAAGACAAAGTACTTCTTCTTTTGTATTCCTACCACCTCTAAAATGTTTAAATTGGTTCCAAATTGGTCACCCATTGAAACTATTATGCTAACTCAGACTTTCCTTATCAACAGCCATAAATATATCACAGTTACATGTGTATATTTGTACGTATACACACGCAAGTATATTCACATTTACTTTGAAGACAGTGTACCTACTGGCTTTATTTCCCACATTGACACCCAACCATAAAACATGCCTTATATATATATATAGCATCTCTGCTAATGATGAATGTTTAATGAATAATATTAACATTTATGGAGCACTTTTCTGGACACTCAAAGCACTTTAAATCATTTGGCTGCCATAAACACCACCAACATGCAGCATTCACCTTAATTCGCACCACACATCAGCTTTTCAATAGTTGGAGTTTGTCACCAAGCAATAAATACATGGCCCCCTACAGGACAGAGCTTAAATATATATCTATAATAAAATAGTTGCTTGTTTAAAATCATAATATTTCTTTGATTTCCTGCTCTAAAACACTGAGCTGAAGTCTCTTACTTAGCTGAAACCTAACCGTAACCCTAGACGTGTCTAGCTGCACATGAGTAAATTACATGTTCATGAATGTGTTTCCATATGCAAATGTACTACCCTCACATCATCACTGCAGTGAATATACAGCACTAAAAGACTGTTGCAGTGGAAGAAATATATAACAAACATGTTTATTTCTGCAGTGCAGTTAGTTAGACCTGTACTCACATGCATGCAAATGTACATATATGTAAATGTTTAAATGCAGATCCATGACCAAGTACAGTGCAGGGTAAAATTATAATACAGCACTGAAAGAGATGTGACCAATAATAGACTTCACTCTTTTGCGTGTGTGTGTGTGAGTGTGTAGTATAGTTAGCCCATTATTTGCAGGTGTAAATATTTTATAAACCGGCAAGGAAAAGTATATTAACGTTTAGATTTCCAAAATTTTACAAACTTTCACTTCAGTTAAAAATGTGCATTAGCTGCTGACTGCATTTATGTTGTTTCCAGTGGTTCTACAGTTTTAGAAAGCAAATATTTGAAGGGGGGTGTTTTTACATAACAGGACACAACAGTAGCTTTTCATCAAAATTTTTTGTCTTAAACAAAAATGCTCGTATTTCTATGAGCCATGAGTGTAAAATAATTGAAATGTTAATACACATTTAATATTTCTCACTGTTACAACATTAAGGCTGGCAGAGGATTCTGGTTGAGATTCAAGTTTTCAAGTCACTGTCATGTGACTCTAATCCATCTCCAAATCTCATCATTCACAGTTCAGACTTTTACATTTTATGACTCTTTTCTTGACTTGGATTCATTTCACCTCATGACTCAGATTGGACTGATGTCAATGAATCATGGCAGCTTGAATTCACATCTCAGTGATTCATGACTTGGTTTGAATTCTCATCTGAATTGTTCATAGGTTCTATCATGTATGGGGAGAGATGAGGTGGAGGAAGTACTGAAAGCCATTAACACCCTAGAGATATAAACAGAGGAACATGGGGTGGAGTGGGGTGGGGGGGTGTGGAGGGGGTGGCTAATTTGGAAACACAGACATAGGAAATCAAACAGCAGAGAACAAACCAATATTACCACAAGGGACCAAAGAGACCAAACAATCCCAAGAACCACAAAACATGAATGACCCACAACACTCAGACAGGAGACAAGGTTCATAAAGCTTCACAAACAAGGAACACCTGGAAAAGTCACATAGGGGAAGGGGCGTGGCAAAGAGACGTCGAGCAGGGTGAGTCATATGAGAGAAAGGGGTGTGGCTAGGGACAAAGACCTGAGAAGAATAAATCCGCATGTTAGCTTGTGACATATCGACCTTGTGAAACATCACGTCTGGGTCCAAACCGCTGCTCGGTAAAGCCAAGTTAGATTTAGTGGCTTTTCAGACCTTCTAGTGAATTTAAATGAAGAAAAAAATGACCAG
This sequence comes from Hoplias malabaricus, assembly GCF_029633855.1. NCBI lineage: Eukaryota > Metazoa > Chordata > Actinopteri > Characiformes > Erythrinidae > Hoplias > Hoplias malabaricus. The sequence continues at coordinate 14,779,274 of NC_089820.1, read as the reverse complement.
CACCAAATCTAGCTCCTTTCTTTACAAACCCTTGCTACTTCATATTAGATAATCGATAACTGGTTAGAACACTGGGACTGACCATGGCTCCTGTACTTCCAGAGATGTAGCAATGGGAGACATGACTCTGTCTTTGCAGTTTCTTGGCTCCCAGAGACAGAGCTGCAGGAGACACATCTCTCCCCCCGTGGTTCCTCAGCTCCCAAAGGCAGAGCCGTGGGAGACAGTGCTCTCTCTCCCGAAGTTCATTGGCTCGCGGAGTCTGAGCTGCAGCAGCTCTGTCTCCCAGAGGCAGAGCTCAGTCAGTCCACACGGCAGATCAGAATGAGCTGTGAATGTGCAAACAGTGCTGCCAAAGACATGTTTGCTTCATTTTACGTTTAATTTATCCCTTTCAATGAACCCCTGAACCAAGATGACATCATTGTTTGAGATATTCAGTTTTATTCAAACCATAAACGCATGCCATTTCATTTCATGAATGTAGGAGATGGGACCAAAGGCGCGATTGGACACAGAAATGGCTAAATCACACGTGGCTTCACACTTAACAAACGAATGGGAAATATAGAATCACACAGAGGCCAGTCTTGACACGATGTGTGAGTGTGAAGAACCTTTTAAAGGTTTAAAAATCCATCACTCAATCGTAAGGTTCTTTACCTATTTAAACATCTCAGCAAAAAGCTTCTTTATAGAATCAAAAGTGGTTCTTCTTAGTGTAGTTCAACCTCTTGTAGCACCTTTAGTTTTAAGAGTGTGCACAAAAAAAGAAAGTACACTAGGACGTTAAAGGAAACACTAGAAATGGAGACAAAACTCACAAAGCTACAACTACAAAAGACTAACACAAAAGAACAAGAAGGATAAACTGTATGCAAAGTAAGCAGAACTAGAAAGCAGAGAAACAACACTACAGAGGAAAAGATACATAAAAGATAAAGACTAAGACTTAGAAGCAACACATAAACCATTAAAAATAAGCAACGATATAATCAGGCAAACCACTTATAAATGATAACAAATCAGGAACACCTGGGAGAGTCACATGAATGAATGTGTGATTAGTGAGAAGCAAGAAAGAAAACATACAAAGCACATGAAGAGAAATACAGAAAACAAGACAGAGACATAGAAGTGTTTGGCTGATGCCTGACGACTCCACATTCAAATGACAAAAGTCACTGATTCGTGTCGTGACTCAGATCTCTTCAGTCTAATGATGTATAAAATATCTAGTAGCGAGATGATAAAGTGGTGTGTGGTCTAGGCTCATGTCTCTGTGGTTACTGTACATTTTAGAGCATCCCTGCCCTCTCTGTGGGTGAGTGAACATTTCGGCCAGATCACAAGACCCTCCGCCCTCCACTCCACCAATCAGAGCACGCTAGAAAAACACTCCACCATTTCACGGCACAATAAAGAACTATCAGGTGATGCAAGATCAGTCTTCAATTGCATCAAACACTGGTAGCATCATTAAAACGCTGGGAATGTGAAGGTGGATATTTTTTTTCTTTTGAGTCAGTAGAAATCTCAGTTTTTGAGTTCAAAGAACCTGCACATAATGTACAGACTCCAGTGATTTATTTTTCCTAGAACTGAATGTGTTGAATTACGAGTGATGCTCAGTCAGTGCTCTGTGCTGCGTGAGCCACTGTGAAAGACATTTGTTTGTGTGGTCAAAGTTGTGGGTAGATGCTGGAGACATATTGTACAATATGTTTTTGTTTTAACCATCTGTACACACGCCATATGGCAAAAAAGTGTGTTGACAACTTCTCAACTCATCTCATCTCATTTTATTTTACGCTTAGACCATTTCAGTACTGCGGTGGCAGGGGGAACGGGTATAGAAGCTCAGGCATATCTGTCCCCTGCAATACATCTAGCTCTGCCTGGGGGTGCCCAATTGTCCTCAGATCAGTCAGGAGATATAATCCTTCAGGTGAGCCTTGAGGTTATTCCGGGGTTTCCTTCTGGTAGGCTGTGTATGGCTTGCCTCCTGCGGAAGGTGTTCAAGGGGTATCCTTTACAGACGCCTAACCACCTCAACAGGCTCCTCTCAGTGTCCTAGTGATCTCATTCTCTCGATCATTACCCCATACTCATGACCACAAGATGAGTGTGCGTATGTAGACTGACCTGTAATATGGAGGTTATTTTTTTTGGGCTCAGCTCCCTCTTTACCACAACAGTCTACTGTGCTCTGGTTTCCTCCCACGGTCCAAAAACACACGTTGGTAGGTGGATTGGCGACTCAAAGAGTGTGTGAGTGAATGTGTGAGTGTGTGTCGCCCTGTGGAAGACTGGTGCCTCCTCCTGGGTGTGTTCCTGCCTTGCACCCAGTGATTCTGTAGGCTCCAGACTCACCGTGACCCTGAAATGAATAAGTGGTTACAATGAATGAATGAAAAAAAAGTGTCTAAATGGCGTGTGTACAGTCTCTTAGTGAATATATACTAAAATAAAAATACATACCATTGCTGTCAAAAGAAAAAAAAAGTTGAGATGGAAAATTCAACACTGAATCTCATCATGGCAAATTAATCTGAGATTTCATGCTTCACCCATTTCAGTCATTTCCTACAGGTCTCAGGCCTCTGTGGAACTCACCTTGACTGAGAGGCTTTAGAGGCCAACCCATCTGTGAGTGTCTGTGGTAGTCCTTATTAACATCAAACCCTCCACCTCCCACACCCCTCCAAAACACACACACACACACACACAAACCTGGTGCTGGTATTAGACACATATATCATTCTGGGCCTGATTCATCTAGACTGATTTCAGCCATGATGGATGTAAGACTGAAAAGCTCAGACAAGTGTGTGTTTGTGTGTTTGTGTGTTTGTGTGTGTGTGTGTGTGTGTGTGTGTGTGTGTGTGTGAGAGAGAGAGAGAGAGAGAGAGAGAGAGAGAGATGCACGTCTGTAGTATAATGATCTGTTTTTCTTTCTCTGTGTCCTTTCTGACCGTTCCATTTCTGACCACCTGGAGATAGCACAGAGAGCCAGAAAGTTGAGTTCTTAAAATAGAACAATGAGCCAGCTGTGTGCAATGGCTGATCGATATATCGTTATACCTCTTTACCAATATTACTGTTTAACCCTGCTTTTATTTCCAGTTAAATGACTTGGTTGATTTATTTATTCATTTTTTTATTTGTCAAAAAAGCAGTATTGCGTTGTGGAGAATGAGGAACTGCATTCTTTGGAGTGATGGAGCACCATTCCGTACTTTTGAGATGAGCTGGAGTGTTTTTCTTATCAAGAAACTTCGGGGCGGCACGGTGGCACAGCAGGTAGAGTCACAGTCACACAGCTCCAGGGTCCTGGAGTTTGAGGGTTTGAGTCCCGCTCTTGGTGACTGTGAGGAGTTTAGTGTGTTCTCTCCTTGTCCACGTGGGTTTCCTCTGGGTGCTCTGGGTTCCTCCCATGGTCCAAAAACACACAACACATGTTGGTAGGTCGATTGGCTACTCAACAGTGTCCATAGGTGTGAGTGAATGTGTGTGTCGCCGTGTGAAGGACTGGCGCCCCTTCCAGGGTGTGTTCCCGCCTTGCACCCAGTGATTATGGGTAGGCCATGGACCCGCCATGGACCCACCACGACCCTCAACTGGATACATGAATGAATGAATGCCTGACCTCATTAATGCTCAAATGCTGATTTACACTCAAGCCTTCACAGAAATGTTCCAAAATTGTGTGTGTGTAAAGGCTTTTCAGAAGAGTAGAGACTGTTATGAAGTTAAAGTGACTTCCCTTTTCTTCAATTCATTTTCTACAGAAGGACAATGGGGCGGAAATCTAAGGGGATTATTTTCCACAATTTTACAAACATCATGCATTATTTCACATACACATCATTAGAGTGTGCAGTATTTATATTGGAGCTCAGTGCAGCTCAATGTGGTGTAGCTTCCGCACAGCTCCAGGGTCCTGGGGGTCCTGTGTTCAGTCCTTGCTCTAGGCCACTGTCTGTGAGGTGTATGAAATTGTTTTCATGTGTGAGTGACTGGGTGAGTGTTTGATGCTCCATGATGGATTGTCCCTTGTGAATACAGAAGGGGAATGAATTCATGAATGAAAGAATGATATATAAACGAACCTTTAATGTACCGTATGAATTAAAAGTGTCAGAAATAACCAGGTGAGTAATAATCAGAGTGCTTTGCCAAATCTCTGATGATGTATAAAAGTGGAGTCAGTGAATCAATGGATTGTTGTTGTGGGGGTGAGTGTTCAGCTGTTGACACTTGTATCACACCACGGTTGTGGCCCTGGTTTCTGTTACTCACTGTTAGAACGGCACAGAAAATGAATGTTAAAATGAAAATGTTAGCGTACCCTTCATTTAATAAGAAATGTTTTGGAACAGATTTGTTTTTCGTTATATTGGTCCTTTAAAATTCACCAGTTACTGTGATATTCTTTGAAAAACATTGTTATATTAAATTGTATCATGCTGTACAGTGGTACAGCAGCTCCAGGGTCTTTGTGTCCTGGGTTTGACCCCCTCTTTGGGTCACGGTGTGTTCTCAGTATACCTGTGTGAGTTCCTTTCACTGGGTGGTTTGGCTGTGTGAAATTGTTTACAGTGTGTGTAATTGGCGCCAAGGTGTTGTTCCACCCAAAGATTCCAGATTGCCTCTGGGCCTACCATGAATGTGAATGTAAGTATGAAATACTGAGCTGTATCGCAGATTATCAGCAGTACTGTGTATTGTGCTTTTATAAGGGGCAGATAACTGGCTTTCCAACCCTTTGTTTTCAAATGTGATCAAACTGCCCCAGATCTGCTCTACACACCTTTTCCATTGGGTAGGTCCCTGAGGGTCGGGGCTGAACATATGCTTGTGAATGTGGATGGTTTGCTGGATGTATAAGTGAACAGTAGAAGGGGTGGGGTAATTAGCCTAAGAGTAATGGGCTGTTGAGATGGAGAGGGGTGTATAAAAAGTGAGCAGGGATATGATGAAAGAGTGGAGAGGTTGAAAAAAAGATGAAAGCTCTTATTCCTTACGTCAGCGAGTCATCTTTCAACATCTAGGATCACCCTCTTTCACTCTTTCTATCTTTCTTGCTTTCTTTGCCTGTCTCCCTCTCTCATATTCTGTCTGTTCTATATAACAGTGAGTTATAGATCTCTCAGTGTGTTCCTCTGTATGAGTGCATTGACACACACATGGGGAGGGAACATTCACCCATTGACAACTAATTTCAACTCTTCCTCTTCTATTGAGAAGAATAAAGAGAGGAATGAAAGAGAGGCTGTCCACTTCCTGCTGTTGCAAAATATCACAGCCACTTTGTCTCTGACTCATCTGTCACTTGCCCTTCACTCCACTGTTAATTCAGCTTATTTTTAATTTAGCATTATTGTGATGTCACAAAATACAACACATTTTCATACCTCAATTCTGCCTAGAGAAGTTTAGCTCCACCCATTCACCCTGGAGTATTCCACCCTTGAATGAGGCTGAAGACAAGACGGACAATCACAACAAATGTCTGTTGCATGCATGTCTTAAAGGACAATTAATTAATCCATGTATTCATTTATTCATTCATTCATCTATACCAGCTTCATCCTGATCAGGGTTGAGGTGGGACCAGAGCCTCCCCGGAATCATCGTGTGCAGACATGGCATCATGGGGTGTTTTACACTCACTCATACACTCAGTTGTATCCACTCACCCAGTCATACACTCACACCTGAGGACAGCTGAGATTTTACACATTTATATAGCAGCAAATGGTTCATTTCAATGTAAAGGAATGACAAATGTCAATTGTAAACATTCAGGACTGCACAACCGTCAACATATTCCTCCACTGAGCAACAAATACATTCCTCAGCAAAAATAGCCTCTAACAAAGACAAAGAGAAGAGAAGAATCAATGCTGGACTGGCTTTTTTCCAACACTTCTTCTGAAACAGTTATTCTCCTAGAAGCGCTGTCCCAGGTCAGTGACTCCTCTCCCTGCTGATGTGGTGGGATGGCGTACTGGGAAAGGCTGCTTTCACTTCTCTAACTCCCTTTGTTAGGTAAATTTCTGCTTTGCTCACTGCTGTGTGGTGTCTGGTGGATTGAGAGTACAGGCTTTTCACGTTCCAGCTTAAATACTGCTGTAGTTACACAATATGTAACGCATGAGCCTGAAGTTAGCTTCTTATTTGGTAGTTCACTGCCACTCAGGTTGCCATGGCTCATTCAGTCACGCTTTTTTACCACATTTTCTGGACCTGTAGGAGCCTAGTTTTTCTACCCTTCCAGCAAGGGAAAATGTCTGATTTATTCACGTGCGCACCAATAATGAGAGCTCTCGCACTGGTGAACCGTTCTGACCACGTCACTGGACTCAGTGACCTGAGGTGAGGGTCAAATCCAGAACCCTGAATCCCCTGAATCTGTCTGGCAGTGACACTACATGCAGAACCACTCTGCTGCCCATTAAAGGCCCAGTAAATAAAAATTCTAAAGGAAAAAGAGAGATTTGAAAATGGTTATGAAAATTTTGTTACGATGTTTTTTCTACAATTCTCAATTCTGAAAACTGGGACAGTAATGAAAAATATTTACACATTTTAGAGCACCATGTGCTGCCAACTGACTGACTTTTTTATTTTTTTTGTGGACACACACACACATATTTCAACAGGGCATCACCAAGCCATGTGTGTTACAATAGCATGGTTGCATAATTAGAGTGTGGGTGCTTGACTGGCCGTCCTGCTGTCCAGCTTGGTTTTCTATTGAAAAATATGCAAAATATCCCAACAAAGGCCTTGCACAGTTCTGCAGATGAAGACTTGTATATCAGAAGAATGGCAAGCATTAATAAATCTTTTCAGTCCCCAGTTGATGATTACGAGTGTTAATAAAAGTAAAGATAAAGTAACACTGTGGTTAATATGCCTCTGGGTTTGTAATAACAACATAGACCACACAATCACAAACATAAGAGGGAAAAGTGCAAGACAAATGCATATCATGCCCCCTTTAGAAAAACCCAAGGCACCATCAGGAATGTCTTATATTTTTAAATTATGAATTATCCTCTGATGATTATTTTTTTCTTCATGTTGTGAATTTGTGATTGTACTGACACCTAGTGGCCTGGATATATCCGAGATTCAAATATGGCCATCCCCGTGTGGAGGACTCACTCTATTGAGCATAAAATGATTTATTAAGAGACTATATTCCGATTTCTTTACATAATAGCAAAATTCTTTAAATAATAAATGATCACATTAATTAATACTGTTTGCTACTTTTTGGTGCTGAAAATGTCATATTGCTTCTTTAAGCCTAAACCTTATCAGTAAATGAAGCCTGAAAAGCTGATATTTTTCCTTAGCAGCAAAGCCATCTGCAGCCATCACAGAACAATGGCTTTGCTGCAGATTGCTGTGTACTGTGTGTGATTGGCTACGGAGCGTTTTCACGAATGCTGCTTGTTACATTGATTTTCAGCACATCTCCGGTGTTCTGCAGTTTTAGCAGCTTGTGTTTCATTAAGCCTGAGATTGGGCTCATTTGTTTGGGCTTGTGATTGGATAATCCAGCAGGAATGCTGTCTCAGCTGTTTTCCTCTCTCTCTCTCTCTCTCTCTCTCTCTCTCTCTCTTTTTTTTCAGTGTGATTTATTGCTTTATTGATGTGACAAATAATGCTACATTTAAATTGCCAGAGCTTGGGCTGCAAAGTTTGAGAATATTATCACAAATAAAGAGTTTGGAAAACCGTTACCTGCTCTGAAGTTGGATAACTGTAATTAAAAGAGCATAAAATAGAGGAAAATTTATTTCTGATCTGTTTCTCTTTATACATTTCTCTCCTGGGATTCTTCTTTATTCCCTCTATTGCTTTCTCATTACCTTTCGCATTTATTCTCCGCCTTTGCATTCTCCCTCTCTCTCCCTCTCTCTCTCGCTCTCTCTCCCTCTCTCTCTCTCCCTCTCTCTCTCTCTCTCTCTCTCTCTCTCTCTCTCTCTCTCTCACTCCCTCTCTCTCTCTCTCTCTCTCTCTCTCGCTCTGTCTCTCTCGCTCTCTCGCTCTCTCTCTCTCTCTCTCTCTCTCTCTCTCTCTCTCGCTCTCCCGCTCTCCTCCTTTCACTCAGTGGTGCGTGTGCTCAGATGTCATCTGTATTGAGTCATCATAAAGAGCTCTGGCCATATTGTATGGGATTACTTTCTGATATTAGATATGTTTGTTTGTTTTTCTTTCTGTCCATCAATAAGATTTTATACATTGTATTTGATGTTATGAATATGTTATGAGGTGATCTCATCTGCTCATTATTAATCTGTAAATTTTTTCATTCATGTTTTGTGGTGGGTCCAGACCTTATCCAGAATCCTACCAAGCAAGAACACACCCTGGACCGAGCACCTTGCTATTATACTATTATAACTTGTTACTATACCAAATGTACTGTAACATACTGTAATACTCATCCCACCATCTCTCTCTCTCTCTCTCTCCAGGTTGGAGATCAGATTCTGGATGTGAATGGACGTAGTTTCCGCTGCATCGCCCATGATGATGCTGTCCAGATCCTCAAGACGTCACACCACATGTTAATGACCATAAAGGACGTGGGCCGGCTGCCACATGCCCGCACTGTAGTGGATGAGACCAAATGGATCCAAAGCCCCAAAATAGCAGAGAGTTCAGCCAACACAGCTGCCCACAGGTGAGGTCAGGAGATAAATGCTCTTCTCCAGAGACACTTTACTCAACAATTTTAACCAGGTGTAGTCTAATGCTGTGTTAGGATTCATGCCCAGTTCATGCCAAATCTATTTCCATGTTCAGCAAGGCATAATGACAGCATTCTTCCCCATACTTTTTACCACCATTCACTGCAGTTAATGCCCCACTCTCAATCATTTTCATACACTTTCATTATAATGCCCTGTTATTACAGTGTTTCTGCTTTCATTTTGTGACTCTGGGTTTTCTGGGGTCAACTTGAAGACAACACCACAGCTACAGAGCAACTTTAAACCATCCTTTCATGTTTATTCTCTTTTAATATTTCAGCTCTCACTGGTGCTTGCCTAGAGTTGACCCCTTCTCCCAGACTCTTTTTAGAGTTAACATTCACTACTTTCATTTCACAGTGATTTATGAGAAAAGAAATCAAATAAACAGCCGCAAAATCACATTTACTTTAGGAAAAGCAGTATGAGGTGTCTATGCTTCACTCAGGTTTTGTCCAGTTTGTATTCATGGAATTTACAAATCTAAACCACACACTGCTCCATTTGTTTGTTTAATCATCTTTCAGAATTAAAGCAAGCGGAGAATCAGTAATACACCCTTCTCTGTAAACTCTGCTGCTCGTGACCAGTCCAGTGTCCACTGTTGTGTCATAGATTTCACAGAAATAGCTGATTATTGGTGATAGGATGGAGGTGGAGCGGGCAAACAGAGCCCTTACAGTGAGGAACTGTGTACGTGAAATTTGTTTGTTTGTAAACTGTTCTTAAGAGCGGGAAAGTCATTGTTTAATGACATTTTAAAAAGTAAAGCTATCACTAGAGCATTATTTCTGTTTATCTCCTGTGCTAAGACTGGCCGTGTGAGCAGTGCTACAGAAACATGGAAGAGGCTTATGGCTTATTGTTGCAAGTCAGTTTTACTTATGCACATCAAATCTGGAAACAAACATACATTATCATTCATTTCAAGCCAGTTCAGTTTACAGCACTGACAGAAAATTACAAATTTTATTCTAGTACAAATATATATTGGGCGGCATGGTGGTGCAGCAGGTAGTGTCGCAGTCACACAGCTCCAGGGACCTGGAGGTTGTGGGTTTGATTCCCGGTCCGGGTCACTGCCTATGAGGAGTTGGTGTGTTCTCCGTGTCCGCGTGGGTTTCCTCCGGGTGCTCCGGTTTCCTCCCACAGCCCAAAAACACACACCGGTAGCTGGATTGGCGACTCAAAAGTGTCCATAGGTGTGAGTGTGTGAGTGAATGTGTGTTGCCCTGTGAAAGACTGGCGGTCCCTCCAGGGTGTGTTCCTGCCTTGCGCCCAATGATTCCAGGTAGGCTCTACACCCACCGCGACCCTGAACTGGATAAGCGCTTACACTTAATGGATGGATGGATGGACAAAAATATATTTTTTTATCAATCACAGCTCTGTCAAGAGCATCATGACCATGAGGACTATAGTAAGCAGGGCCTTTACTAGAGATTAATGATTAGCGGGGCTAACATTTAACCAGAGGATGCTGGGATAATTGCCTCATAGCACCAAATTTCTTTGACTACAAATAAAAAAAAAATTCCCAGTGTTTCAGCTCTGACCTGCTGCCGCAAAAACACCACTGGAGGAGGGACTGTGACTCTACTGGCTGAACACTGAATGATGGACAGAAAACTCTGGTTGCTGGTTGGCTAAATAAAGTGACGACCAATGAAAAGCGTGTTCTCTGTTTAGAAGACGTGGAGAATCTGCCCCTAGCTCAGACTAAGAGAGAGCTATGTGTTTCTGTCTCAAATATAAAATGTGACCTCAAAAATACGCAACAAAAATGGGAACTCATCGTTTAGTGGGGGGGGGTAAATACTAAAACTGTTTTAACGGCATCCATGGTAAGTAGTAAACTTTTTCACCCTTATTTTGTGAGTTTGGAATATATCCTCTAATATCCCTAATGTCAGGGCAGATGTGTAAAATATGGTGCACCAGTGTGTGACCTTCTCTTGCACTGATTAAATATAAATTATATAATCGTCATTGCTTCTAACAGAGAAACCCATTTTCTCCATAGTCTTCTACCTCACCCAGCTCATGTAAACTGATAGTGTGTTACTGGTTTTCCTCAATACCTTTGTCTGTAGACTTCAGTTACAAACGACTTATAGTGACTCGGGAGAAGAGTGTGTCCTGTCAATTAATCCCTCTCCACTGGCACTGCCTGCCTGATGAAGATTGGTTGTTTTGTTTTGTTTTGTGCTGATGAAACTGAACGCTATCTTTTGAGAACTGTGTGGTTTAGGTCTGCTTTCACTCACAGGCAGGAAATGTGAATTTCAAAATAAACAAATTGACCTCATGCAGTGTGATGACACTTTACCCAGTGGAGCCTAATTTAGCCATTTATATGGAAATCAATGAAATATTTCATTCCATTATGCTAATAGCCTAAATATATGTTTGTGTTTTTCCGGATGTTTTATCGCGTTCTCGTTCTCTTGTTGAAATGAAGTTCAGGTCAGTGACTACAGCCTGTTCTGTGTGCTTCTGAAAAGAAGAAAGAAGTCCCCTTTGAAGCTTTAGATGCATATTGTTGGATGACTTGCTGCAGGCACACTGTGTGTGTGTGTGTGTGTGTGTGTGTGTCAAGGCTGTAGACTGGTTTGACAACACTCTGAACCCTCACATCTGGATACTCTCACATCTCTCCCTCTCTATTTTTTCCTGCCTTTCTCTATGACATTTTCCCTTATTTTACTTTCTCTTAATCTTTCTCTCTTTCCTCTGCAATATTTCTACTATTTCCCATATCCCTTTTTCTGCCTTTTTACTTTGTCTCCTTTAATGGGAATCCATCACTTATTTTTATTTGTCTCCCCCTTTATCCCCAAAGCATCTCTCTCTCTCTCTCTCTCTCTCTCTCTCTCTCTCTCTCTCTCTCTCTCTCTTTCTTAATGGAGTCTTGTTGATTAAATACCCTGGAAGGTGCTCATTTCTAAAGTGCTCCCCCGGACATAGAGTAAGGTGGCTTTTAGTTCCACGCTTGGTTAAACTCACGCTCTCCTGCACCTGAGGCACACACCACTCAGAAACACTAGACACACATTATACCTGCTTTATGGCTGCAGCCTTGCCTCATTCCTATGATTAGACATTAATAGCTGTATTGGATTGTGTTTATCTGTATAATTCCCGCTGTAATAAATTTAAAAGTCACCATAATACATTCATGCTTCTTTTTCTTTTCCTTGCAGTCTGTCAGTCGACGTTGGACCTGGGAATTCAGGAAAGGTAAGGCATGTGTGAGCGAACATAAAAACAAATATTAATGACCCTGTTGAGATGACATTGGAAAGACTTGGACTAGTAATATCTTCTCTGTCACCGACGCTACAAAATCTTCCTTATTTTACTGCTATTAAGCCTTAGAAATCTAGAGCTGTTAGAGTAATACTCCACTACTCAAGTGTAATTTCATTTAACTTTGTGGAATATTTGGCAAAATGTTTTTTTCTTTCTGCAAAGAAATACACATTTTTATGAAAATACATCAGTGCCTCTTCAATTTAATAAATCAATAACACAAATGTACACAATAATGTCAGGGGGTGTGAAGAGTAGATTCAGGGAGGCGGACACACTCGCTACAACACGGAATTTTAATAAAGAAATAACAAAACAAACGAACTAGACGAGAAACACGAAATAACATTAACGAGCAGGAACGAGAAAACACAAACGAGAAACACTACGAAGAAACGTGAGCGTGAAACAAACACAACGAACCCATGAAACAAACAAAGCGAGAAAATCAAAACTCAAAATGACCGATCCCAGGAAGTGAGGGAAGAGGGCTTAAATACATGAACTAACTAGACACACCTGACACGGATAACGAGAGACAATGACAAAGAGGCGGAACGAAGGCGGAGCTAGGAATGAACATAAACAAAGCCATGTGCAGGGATAGGAAAACAACAAAGAGAGAGCCCAATAGAAAGGGGAAAACAAACCAGAAAGTGTCAAGATGTGACAAATAAGCAGAGATAACTGCAGCTTTGAAGCATTTTAAAACTCTTCCACATTTCTTCTCAATGTATTTTTAACTCATTATCAATGGAATTATATTAATGAGTAAATACAAGTGTACAGTTTGTGAACAAATCTCAAGCTTAGGTTTTTAGATGATTTTATGCCAATAGCATTACTCCTGTGGACATATGTTTTACAATTTGCCTGAAAGCCAAAGCAATCAGCTGAAAAAATATCAATATTTGTCTTGTTTATGAGCAAATTGTCTAAACCCTAGAATCTAAAAACAAATAAGCTGTAAAATGTGTGTGTGTGTGTGTGTGTGTGTGTGTGTGTGTGTGTGTGTATCAGTTGTACATAATGAATTTCTGATTCCTATCACAAAACCTGCTCCCATTCCTAGCCATAACCCTACTTTTAACCTTAACACTATCCCTAACCCTAGCCATAACCCTAAACCTCACCCTACACTAAACCTAAACATAAGCCTTAACCTAAGTCTAAGCCCCAAAATTTAGGAGCAGTGGAATTTTCAACTGTGTAACATTGTCCCCCAGCAGCACGGTGTGTTTTGTACTTATTTCCCTTCCTAACAAGCAGTGTGTGAGGATTTAACGAAACAGCAGCATTTATAAAATAGCTATGAAATATAAAGAAATATAATAGAGGTTGGGGTGAGAATTTCTCAAGACGGATCAATAGAAGCGTAAAAGAAAAATAACAAAATCCCTTGATATGAGCTTGCATTAATGTATATGAACAGTTTTGTGTTCTACGGCTCATTGTGAATTCATGCCAGGTTTGAGTCTGCTCATCCAACATTCTTCTTTGGCCCCTTTCCTGCATCATCAGCCTATACTTATCTGGCAAGACTTTAGTCTTTTATTAGAACATTGCTGTGATTATGATGACTCGACCAGGCGTTATAACAAATTACAGTTAGGTAGGAATTCTTCTATGTTTTTTAAAAAAAGAACCACTGCCTGGGAGAGAAAAGGTCACCGCCACCTTAGAATCATATTCCCTTTATGTCTAACGTCTGTAGAAAGATCCTTTCCCACTCTTTGTGAGTCAATACTAATATCAGCTAAAGATGATTTAACTCACCTTGTGGTTTGATATCAAGTTCTTCCATAAAGAATATTAGCCCTTCTGAAATTTTCTTTCTTCCTTCATTCTTCAGCCTTCCTCCCTTGTATCTCAGCATTTTCAGTATTCTAGTTTTCATTCCCATGCTGAGAGTCTAGCACTAGTGTGGAATTGGGGAATAAAAGACGACTAAACCCAAGGTGACCCATAGAATTTACAGCCATTTTAACACAACACTCCATACAGTGCAGTCGTATAGTTTTATAGAGGTAAGGTTGTAGAGCCATGAAAACTTCACACGGAGAAATGGCTAAAATACAACACAGTCCACAGACATGTTAAAAATATGGCAAGCTGCTACTTGGCCTGTTATAGATATAAAATTCTTGTCTATTGGAGTCTGAGTCTGAAGTCACATGTCACTGGGATGTGAATCTGAATCAAGTCATCAGTAATTATTAAGTGAATCTGAGTCAAGTCATCAGTAATTATAAAGTGAGTTTGAGTCAAATCACAAGTAACTGGGATGTGAATCTGAGTCAAGTCATCAGTAATTATTAAGTGAATCTGAGTCAAGTCATGAGTCACTGGGATGTGTATCTGAATCAAGTCATCAGTAATTATAAAGTGAGTTTGAGTCAAATCATGAGTCACTAGTATGTGAATCTGAGTCACGTCATCAGTAATTATAAAGTGAGTTTGAGTCAAATCATATGTCACTGGGATGTGAATCTGAATCAAGTCATCAGTAATTATTAAGTGAATCTGAGTCAAGTCATCAGTAATTATAAAGTGAGTTTGAGTCAAATCATGAGTCACTGGGATGTGAATCTGAGTCAAGTCATCAGTAATTATTAAGCGAATCTGAATCAAGTCTTCAGTAATTATGAAGTGAGTTTGAGTCAAATCATGAGTCACTGGGATGTGAATCTGAGTCAAGTCATCAGTAATTATTAAGTGAATCTGAATCAAGTCTTCAGTAATTATAAAGTAAGTTTGAGTCAAATCATGAGTCACTGGAATTTGAGTTTCAGTTAAGTCATGAGTAACTCTAGTGTAAATCTGTGTTAAGACACATGTAACTCACTAAATATGAGTCAAGTTATGCATAACCAAGATGTAAATATAAGTCAAATCAAAACTCATTAGGATATGAGTCACTGAGTATCTGTGTAATGGAGTGTTTTAGCTAATTTTGGTTTCACTTTGGACATTCACTTACCATTGTTTTACAGTCTGCGCTGAACTGAATCAGTTATAAGGTTTGCACACAGAGGGTGAATTAGGGAACAGACATCTGACCTTTAAGCTTTTGATAAATTAGGATTTTGAGTGTTACCCCATTTCTGGTAGCAAGATACATTAATGGTTCTGGATATGATCCTTTCTGCCTCTAGATGACACACTAGAGCACCATCAGTTCAGACAAAACAAATGCTTTGTATTCAGCCACATCAGTCTCTCCAGCCATGCCTCCCTTGTGTTTGTTTTCTCAGCAGAGACATTCTAAAACTCTTAAACTCTAAAACAATGACCTAAGCACATGAAATTCTGTCACTTATTACTGCTCATGAGTATGCTCCACTACTGAGTGATCTAAAAGGAATGTAAGGAAAATGTATTAAATTCCTTTTTGAACACAGGGTGATCATTTCAGCAGGAGAGTGTTTCTGTGAGCAGTAATAAGTGAGAGGAGTTTGGTGTTCCTAGGTCATTGATTTAGCACAGCAAACAATGTTAAGACTGTAAGAATGTCCCTCAGTGTTGTGAAGCCCAGAGAAAGCAGCTGCTACACACAGACGAGCACAACAGAACAGTTTTAATCCACACCTACCCTCCACTCCTTACAGCTTCACATCTGTGGCTCTGTATCTCTTGGATATGAGATGGGACTGATTGAGCAGACTCCAAGGCTGCTTCTACCTGCAGTTTTAAATGAAATGTTTATAACTTTTTCGACCAGAGGAGGATGTGTCCCCTTGTGAGTTGTGGTTCCTCCCAAAGTTTCTTGCAAAGCCTTTGGCTTTCTCACTTGGGGCCATTCATTTGGCTTTAATTTCAAATGTCTGTAAAGCTGCTTTGTGGCTAAGCATGGGTGATATGGCCTTAAAATAATATCACGATATTTCGGGGTATTTTGTTGATAACAGTATACTTGGCGATATGAAATCAATGTTATATTAATATGAATGATAATATGAATGATTAAATATGAAATTATTTAATATATATATTTATAATCTTAAATGCTTCTTTCACTTCTAACATAACACCATGGTTGCACATCTGCTATTAACCACTGCCACAAGTCAGTCCAAATTTTTGGGGCAAATTCCTCCACCTCAGAGCCACTTTTCACTTTAACTGGCTAAATGACTCATGTAAAGAATGTATGCTGTATTATGGGTAACTGCATGTCATAATTACGTAAATAATGTTAGAGGCCTCTATTAGTCCACTGCTGGGTCTTGTCTTTTTCTTTATCTGAGGCTTTTTAGCTGAAGAACAAATTTCTTTACAGTGGAGGAATGTTTGCATGGTCCTTTCACCTGAAACATTAATACTGCACTCTGCCACCCTGCATTTACAGTGCTGTGTGGGTGTGGCCACTGTCTTGTCTTTTTTGGGTGGGCAAAAACAAAACTTTGGGAGGGCCAACATTTCCACAGACTGGGACCTCACTTATTGTTTGTAAAACAAATACAAATTCTGAAGAAATATAATATGGAAATATTAGGTATGAATTTTCACGGTATATGAACTAATTTCTGAGACTAATTTTTGAGTTTTTTGCAACTGTTTTACAACTGACCAACACAAAACAACACACGAACTAAGGCCTTAGTTCCTGTGCTAATAGACACTGCACAAAAAACACTGCAGTTCTGTTACAAACCGGATTCCAAAAAAGTTGGGACACTAAACAAATTGTGAATGAAAACTGAATGCAATGATGTGGAGATGGTAAATGTTAATATTTTATTTGTAATAGAACATAGATGACAGATCAAAAGTTTAATCTGAGTAAACGTAACATTTTAAAGGAAAAATATGTTGATTCAATATTTCACAGTGTCAACAAATCCCCAAAAAAGTTGGGCCAAGTAGTAATAAGTGGCTGATAAAAGGAAATTGAGCATATAACGAACAGCTGGAAGACCAATAAACACTAATTAGGTCAATTGACAACATGATTGGGTATAAAAAGAGTGTCAGTGTCTCTCTGAAGCCAAGATGGTAAGAGGATCACCAAGTCCACCATTGTTGCGCAGAAAGATAGTGCAGCAATACCAGAATGGTGTTACCCAGAATAAAATAGCAAAGACTTTTAAGTTATCATCATCAACCGTGCATAACATCATCAAAAGATTCAGAGAATCTGGAACAATTGCTGTGCATAAGGGTCAAGGCCATAAAACTCTACTGGATGCTCGTGATCTCCAGGTCCTTAAACGTCACTGCACCTCAAACAGGAATGCCACTGTCAAGGAAATAACAGAATGGGCTCAGGAATACTTCCAGAAAGCATTGTCAGTGAACACAATCCACCGTGCCATCCGCTGTTGCCAGCTGAAACTCTACAGTGCAAAGAGGAAGCCATTTCTAAGCAAGCTCCACAAGCTCAGACGTTTGCACTGGGCCAGGGGTCTTTTAAAATGGAGTGTGGCAAAATGGAAGACTTTTCTGTGGTCAGATGAGTCACGATTTGAAGTTCTTTATGGAACACTGGGACGCCATGTCATCCGGACCAGAGAGGACAAGGATAACCCAAGTTGTTATCAATGCTCCGTTCAGAAGCCTGCATCACTGATGGTATGGGGTTGCATGAGTGCTTGTGGCATGGGCAGCTTGCATGTCTGGAAAGTCGCCTTTAATGCAGAGAACTATGTTCAGGTTCTAGAACAACATATGCTCCCATCTAGACGTCATCTCTTTCAGGTGAGACCCTGCATTTTTCAACAAGATAATGCCAGACCACATTCTGCAGCAATCACAACATCATGGCTACGTAGGAGAAGGATCCGGGGACTGAAATGGCCAGCCTGCAGTCCAGATCTTTCACTTATAGAGAACATTTGGCGCATCATAAAGAGGAAGGTGCGACAAAGAAGGCCCAAGACGATTGAACAGTTAGAGGCCTGTATTAGACATGAATGGGAGAGCATTCCTATTTCTAAACTTGAGAAACTGGTCTCCTCTGTCCCCAAATGTCTGTTGAGTGTTGTAAGAAGAAGAGGGGGATGCCACACAGTGGTAAAAAATGGCCTCGTCCCAACTTTTTTGGGATTTGTTGACGCCATGAAATTTTGAAACAACATATTTTTTCCCTTAAAATGATACATTTTCTCAGTTTAAACTTTTGATCTGTGATTTGTGTTCTATTCTGTATAAAATATTAGATGTTGGCACCTCCACATCATTGCATTCAGTGTTTATTCACAATTTGTTTAGTGTCCCAACTTTTTTGGAATCTGGTTTGTAGATACTCTGTAATTTATTTTAACCTTGTGTAGACCTATTAAAGTAGTTTCTTGGGGCAAACTCTTTTGTATTTGCAAGAATTTGATTTCTTATTTTACACAAATTATAATGATACTTTTAACTTGAGTACGGACAAAGGCTAATTTACCCACCTGTGATTGTAATGGGTCGATTAGGTCATCTCTTCTCTCTGTTGAATCAGTGCTTCTGTATTATGTAAAAGGCTCTATCATGGTTCTCAGCATGACTGTGTGTTTCTATAAAGAGTACAAGGACTGAGAGAAGTGATTTTTTTTTACATGATAGATAGTTGAGGTGCGTCATTGCTGCTGAAGGTTAAGCTTATATTAATTCAATGTGTTCCAGTAATTGGTAGAAATTGATTTTTGAGCGAGAGTAATTAGTGTGTGGTCTGTGGAGCATAACTCAGAATTAGGACTGAAGGATAGACAAAGAGATATCACTGTGGACAGCTGGAATAGGCTTGGATTTTCAGCTGAGAAAATGGAGTGCTTCTTTCTTTCTTTCTCTCATTCTCCCACTCTTTGGCTCCTGCTCCCTTGTGTTTAAACACTCGTCTTTTAGTCATTATGTAGCACAAGTAAATCCAATTTGCTAATGTGGCATTATCCACAATTTGCACATCCACTGTGTAGCCCAAGCAAATCTAGATCAAAAGCTTTTCACTAATGAACCCTCAGTTCCAAAATCGTGTGCCCCCTGGCATCTGTGCCATCGTGGGAGTGCCAACATGGCATTCTGAGTCAACATTTGTTCTAACTATTTGCATCTTGTTAGACTTGGGTTAATACAGTTAAAGTTGAATTAGCAGGGCTTAAAGACAATGTCTATGATTTTAGTGAATCGCTGTTCTTTCTGGTTTGTTCACGTTCAGAGGCTCAGCATCTTTTAAGGTGGAATGGTATTTATTTTTACATGGTTGAGTTTTAAACTGTGTGTGATTTTTGTTTTTTTAATTCACTGTTTAAACTACCATAGAAACTCATTTTAACTCGCACTGTTTAGTTTTGTAACAGTTACAGTCTGTGTTTACTTTCATGCAGTTAGTAGTCTTCAGAATTTGGAGTCAGTTCCACTGTAAGTAATCTGAAACAGCAAAAATAATCAATATTACCCACATATGGAGCAGGAAAAGTGCAACATCCTCATCTCCGGATATTGGAGTAAACATCATAATTTTATGAAAAGTTTTTAATTACAATTTTGAACAACACTCGAGAATATATATAACATGTGGGCCAGCTTATAATCATCAGTAGAAAAACAGCTGGAAAAACAGCTGTTTCTGCCTCTAGATGTAATTTTGTCTAATTGGGTTTCTCACTGCTGTTTGTGGCATATTTGAAATATGTGGAATATATCACTGATGTCCTAAGAAAAACATATATCTCCAGAACAGTAACTTTACAGGAACAGGGAAAAACTTATTAACTTTAAACCGACGTCAATGTAAAAAAAAATATTTAAAGTGATTTTGGAGCATTTCTATTGACCCATTCATCATGAAAGGTTTACACTGTGTGAAACACAGATGCTGTGATGTAATTAACTAAAAATCCAGAAAAATGGAGATACACGTTTTTTATTTTTCTTTAGACAGTTTAGACAGCAACAATATTTAAAATTGAGTGCAGCACGGTGTTCAGTGTACTGGGGTTATGGGTTCAATCCACACCCCGGGCCACTGTCTGCAAGGAGTTTGGTGTGTTCTTCCCCTGTCCGCGTGGGTTTCCTCCAGGTGCTCTGGTTTCCTCCTACAGTCCATAAACACATGTTGGTAGGTGGACTGCCTTTGTGAATGTGTTCTGGGTGAGTGTGTGCCACCCTGTGATGGACAGATGCCATAGCAGTGGGTTCCTGCCTTGTTTCCAATGATTCTGTGTTGGCTGGATCCACTCCGACCCGGAACAGGATGACGTGGTTAAAAGAAGGATGTATAAATTAATGAATAAATAAATATCTAATATCGAATATAAAGTAATTATGCCACAAAGCTGCTAGTGGACTAGCTAATACTGACCTTATATGACCTTCCTCTCTCTGGGTGTGCAGAACACCTCTTTGCCCTTTCCTCTTTTATACATGCATGGTATACATGGTATGCATGTACGTGTGAACACAAACGTCCACATTTGTCCCAGACTTTACACAGTCTTTACCCTCCTAGTGCCCTAGTAGGGGTAAATTCCAAGTGAGTGCATGTGTGAATAGAGCCACTAATGTTCAGGAGTATCTTTTGCATATCTGGCTGTTCACATTCTCCTACAAGCGTGTCAAGCTATCCTGCACTTGCTGCAGTTTGAAAAAAGAGGTGGCTACCTGCATGGATCTCAAAGACAGGATGTTCTAGCCTTTGAGATCACAGCTTGACAGCATCTTATAATTGGAAGTGCTGGTTTTGAAAAGTGGTGGAAAAAAGCTTGCAGCAGATTGCTTATCCAAGATTTACCATAAAAATAAGTGGTATTTTATTTATCATTCAATGACTCTTGGCCCTCTCAATTATTTGAGATGTGAATAAAATGTCATAAAACCTTCTGGTGCCTTGGTTGCAGTATTGCAGTGATCTTTCCTGCATGTCCTGACTCCTTTTTACCATGGTCAGTGCAGATTTCTATACACTGGGGCAGATTATAAAGGGTTAAAAAGGGTAAGGTTGAAGCTTATGATAAATGAAGTAAACATAGGGTTAAAAATTTGGACCTTCATAATTGTCTGAGTGTAATGAATGTAGTTTGGTGTAGTTATTAAGCAGTGGAGATGGTTTGTGTCATATCAGCCCCCTGCGGGAGGGAGAGCCACTGCGGTGGTGGAATGCTGATGAGTCAGCAGCTTCTGGGGGTAAGATCTGGACTCAAATGAGGGATGAGGAGAGAGTTAGAGGAAGAGGAGAGGAGCAAAGGAAGGGGTGGAGGATTAATTTTGCTCTGCAAAGTGGAAGTTTTTGGCTGAGAAACCTGGCTGCCAGAAAGGCCTATGACTACATATTGTTGGGGTAACCTTGAGGATTTTGGCCTGTAAATTAGGCCTCTCTTGTCCTGGCAGGCTTTTATTAGGATGGAGTGAGTGTGAGGAGCCCGTCATTGAACCCTGCCATGCAGCAAAGCCAGGGGAGCAAGAGCAGCAAGGCCTTTCTCAAGGAATTCATTGACCACTTACCGTCCTGACAATCCATCACCTTGAGTCAATGCAGCAAGGACTTGGACTGGACTTGTTTTGCCACTCGCGTCTTCAACCCTTAGACATCAGAAAACTCACCACTGATTTAATGGGGGTCTCAGCCTCGCATACACTTTGTATGTAGTGAGAGTCTAATGTTCTGAGAGGGCTTTTGGCCAGATGTAGGAACATTGCTGTGAGAATTAAATAGCATTCAGCCATGAGAGCATTGGACACGTCAGGTACAGATTCTATGTGATTAGTTTTGGATCACAAACCCTGCTCCATCTATCCCAGATATGCTAGATGGATCACCATCACACCAGAGTACATAGTTCCCCTGTTCCATACCTCTATGCTGGGGGGATGTATACCCCTCTATGCTCAGGTGCATCTGCTCTAGTATCCCATTGTATATTAACAATTGTATTAGCATTGGCTCTTCCTTCTAAGAGCTTTGAATACCTCTGTTCCTGGTGTTAATAACAACTGAATGCATGGACTCTTATAGAGTGTTCCTGAATGAGAATCCTGGATATGAGAGTCCTCACAAGCCCCAGAGGGAGGTTTCTTTCTGCATCATTCATGCGTTTACATTCATATACACAGAGTCTGCTGCACAGATACTCTCATTTACTGTCTTTCTGTGTCCATGCAAGTCAGACTCTGCTGGGCTTTGTGTAGAGACACACGAATCCTGTTGTGACAGTAAAGACATGGCCATGAGTCCACCGCTGCTGTTAGGGTGACTGCGGAGGTGGACTCACATCTCACTCAGTGTTAATTTGGCCAAGGTCAGAAGCACAGGCGCCATCCCTCGCCAAGCCTGTGGCTTTATGCTGCACAACTGCCTTGGATTCTCCTGGAGAATGAGCCCAGCCCTGCTCTGTGTGCCACAATGTGGACTACATCCAGAGCAGATGAGTGTTTACAGAAAACGTAGGCTGGAGATAGTGTTTAAAGCAGATATACCAGCACAATAGCAATTATTTCCTTAGAATAAACAAATTAAAAAAAATTAATACAACCCATGGTGACTGTGTTAGTTCTAACAAACCAAAGAAGCTCAAGGCAGGCCAGTCTTTGATTTCCTGCAGTTTTACTGAAATCAGGGTCTAAACCCCATTCAATTACCATCCAGCCCCTGACCTGGCTAATCAATACTTCATTAAGTTTACCATCAATAAATAATCAGGCGTGCTGATGATGGAATTTAACAAATCCATGTGAAGATGCGCTGCATCAAGGAGAAGATAAACCAAACCTGTGTATCCAAATAGCTTTTGATTTACTTTTTATTGGATCATTCTCTCTCTCTCTCTCTTTATGTATACTGATGCTCTGGATACTTTTTGCCCCTTTCACCCTGGTTTTCAATGATCAGGACTACCAAACATTAGTGGGTATTATTTGGGGTGGATCTGTCTCCGCGCTGCCGTGTCGATGTGGTGGTGTGTCAGTGTGTGTTACACTGGTCTGAATGGAGCGACACAGCATTGCTGCTGCAGTCCCTGCTGGACAGAGAGTAGTCCAACATCCAGCATTATCCAGCCATATGACCACTGCATCCTGTGACCAATTGTTGCAATATACTATATACAGTTTCCCTATGACAAAGCCATGGAGCACTTTTTTAAATGAAGTGCTCTAAGCCTTAAGTGCTATAAAACTTATGAAAATAATGGATGTGTAAAATTGATTGTGTAGCGTATGTATTCTTCTTTGCTTTTTAATTCATTTTACGCTGCACCGGTTTGGGGCAGGGTTGTTGGGAGATGGGAGGCTGAGGGTGCCTTCCACTGGCTGCTAAATATATTCCAGATGAAACACTGTATACATAAATATATCTCTCCTGTGTTTTCTTGTAATAATGTCCAAATCACTCACATCTGTCCCTAGCTTTTGTTTACGTTCAGTAAGGAGCTGAAACTGGGCTTTCTTTACATGGATTTCACAAAATACTGAGGGATAGTGATCCCTTGCGTAGTGGAAAACCACAGAGGAACTCCCATCTTTCCGCCCCTCGCCACCTTCCCTGACAGATCTAATGAACTATGGTGTATGCGTAGGCCATTTTGTATTTTTTTAATGTAAAAAATTTAATGTAATTTACATAAAAACTTCCACTTTTCAGTTAATTAATTAATTTATCCCTTAATTATAGAACATTTTTTCAAGTTTATCTGGCGTACCACCTCTTGCTGCTTCACGTCCCACCAGTGAAGAGAACCCCCACAGACTGAGAACCACTGTTCTAGAATGAAACGTATTAAAGCAGTTTTATGACAACTAACCCTTGGAACATCAACGACACGAGATTTTACCTATTACGTCTAAATATGACTGTGTGTGTGTTGGTGAAAGAGTGGTTTCTATGGTAGGGTCACCTCTGAGTTTGGTTATTGATTAAGGCTGCCTCATGTAGAGATTACCCCAGTGATCAAGTTAATTTATTGTGAAACATAAGCTGATATTTAAAACAGGACGTTTTTAATCAGAAAAAACGCCTTATTAACTGCAGCTTAATTACTTAATTACTTGCCTCTTCCCTTTGGAACTCCCTCCCTCCTGATCGCTCCTGTACCTCTTTCTATCTTCAAAGCACAGCTAACAGAGGGTCTTAGAAGGAACTTAAAATGCTGGATTTGATGTTTCTGGGGTTGTCACTTGTGTGGCCAGAGCGAAACCCACACTGTAACCTGGCATTGATGCTGTGTGCAAATGCCTATGAAGTATTGATTTTACAATGCTGTGTGTCAAACACCCTCCTGTGCTCTCTCTCTCTCTCTCTCTCTCTCTCTCTCTCTCTCTCTCTCTCTCTCTCTCTCTCTCTCTCTCTCATTTACTCAGGCTATCTCTACCTCTCTATCTTGCACTCTGTTTTTCTCTCCCTGTCTTTTGACTGGTCTCTCTCTCTCTCCCTCTCTCTCTCTCTCTCTCTCTTTCTCTCTCTCTCTCTCTCTCTCTCTCTCTTTCTCTCTCTCTCTCTCTCTCTCATTTACTCAGGCTATCTCTACCTCTCTATCTTGCACTCTTTTTTTCTCTCCCTGTCTTTTGACTGGTCTCTCTCTCTCTCTCTCTCTCTCTCTCTGACTCTCTCTCTCTCTCTCTAGGCTTTAACCTTGGGCTCTTTGTAAATCTCACACTTTTTCCCCCTGAGCTTTTGTAACTGTGTCAGGTAGATGCTGAAGCTGTTGCCTGTAGGTACTGGCTTTAACTTTTGCATCATAAAGTGTGAAGAGTCAAATGCCTTTGACATTTTGTCATAGACACGTTCAGTTTATGCTTTGTTTTAGAAGCTAAAGCCACTCTGGAGAGAAACTCTGGAGGCCTGCAGCAACTGCCCATCTGCTCTCACACAAATTAATATTGTGTTGACCTTTGCGTTGGACTGTGAGCTATCAGCAAGTGATTAGCCCTGATTCCAACAGACCACTCTGAAATCATTGATGCTCATTGGTCATTTGTCCCATTTTATTCCCCTCTGGGAAACCTTCATGGCAGTTGTTGGAACATTTCTGTGAGGAACTGATAGCATTCAGCCACAAAGAGCTTTGGTGTGTACAGATGTTGCTACAGGTGTTGGATGGTTGTTCACTGGTATCCAATGGTGCTCCACCATTCCAGAGGATTCAGTTCTATTACTCTTACACTCCTCCACATCTCAGTGCAGCTGGCAACACTTCTCACTGAGCAATGTGACTTTAAGCTCATGTGCGGCTGCTTCATTCAGATTATTTTTTAAATTAATGACCCTTACATAGGGCGGCACGGTGGCGCAGCAGGTAGTGTCGCAGTCACACAGCTCCAGGGGCCTGGAGGTTGTGGGTTCGATTCCCGCTCCGGGTGACTGTCTGTGAGAAGTTGGTGTGTTCTCCCCGTGTCCGCATGGGTTTCCTCCGGGTGCTCCGGTTTCCTCCCACAGTCCAAAAACACACATTGGTAGGTGGATTGGTGACTCCAAAGTGTCCGTGAGTGTGTGAATGAATGTGTGTGTGTGTGTCTGTGTTACCCTGTGAAGGACTGGCGCCCCCTCCAGGGTGTATTCCCGCCTTGCGCCCAATGATTCCAGGTAGGCTCTGGACCCACCGCGACCCTGAATTGGATAAGTGGTTACAGATAATGAATGAATGAATGTTACACATAGGGTTGAATTAGGTTGACAAATGATGGAAGACGACTTTGAAGTTCCTTTTGCTGTTCGTAATATTACAATTCCAGCTGCACAAGACTGTTTCCTTAATGGAGGAACCATACACTCTATTTATGCGATGATGAATGGAGTCTGGAGATTACTACAGTGTGGATAATATTTAAAGAGATTTAAAGGGAGTTTATGAAAGGAGCGAGACGTTTTTCCAGCTGTAGTGAAATGGAGTTTGATGTTTAGGTGCAGCTTGATGAGTGACAGAGTTTTTTTTCTTCCTTTTTTTACAAAAAATAGGTTAAATTGCTCTCTGTTGCTTTTTATAATACCCGTGACTCCAGGAGAGATGTGGAGCAAGAGAAGGAGAAAGAGAAAGAGCTTTTTATCTCTCTCTCTCTCTCTCTCTCTCTCTCTGTGTCTCTCTCTCTGTCTCTCTCTCTCTCTTTGGTTCTCATTCTCTCTGTCTCTTTCTCTGTCTTCCTGTCCTACTGCCTGGGGCAGATTCTAATGTAGTTCTGATTAAGGAGAACGTCAAAGAGGAGAAAGGAAGAGTGGCATGTTTTTTGGAGAGGAGAGCGAGGGGAGAGTGGGTTTGGGGCAGAAAGTGAGGAAGCGAGGGCGAGAGTGGGTGGGTGAGTGAATGAGGGAGCGAGAGAGTCAGAGAGAAAGCGAGTGATTCATAGAGTCTGTGTTATTTCTTAAGCTCTTCCATACCTCCAAGGCTTCTGGTACTTAGTTTTAGCCATGGCTGAGTGGAGGGGTCGCAGAACGAGGGCCTTGCACCTGCTGCCTGCCATGTTTGATCTGTTCCTTGTGCTGTACTAACCCCACACACTGCTGTCCCCATGGGAAAACTCACAATCTTTGGCCAGACGTTTGAACACACCTGCTCATCCAGCGGTTGGTCTGAAATGACTTTGCTGCAGCAGCAGGCTCTACTCTTATGGCTTTATGCTAGATTCTGGAACATTATTCAGAAGATTTGATGGCATTCAGCCACTAGAACTTAAAGAAAGCTCAGGTGGTAATTCTGATGTGCTGTTGAAGTCCCAGTGTCTATAAATGAGTGAAAGACAGACTGGTTTAGTATGCTAGGCTTTCTCTCTCTCTCTCTCTTATTGCTACTAGCTTATTGCTGACTGCTCCATAGGTGGATAATATTGACTTACATTTGTTGTTTCGGATCTCTTAAGGTGGAAATGTCTCCAAATTTATAAGACGGCTAACTGTATTACTGAAGGCGCTATGAAACCAAACAACAGGAGTTACAAATGAGTTTCTGTGATAATTCAAACAGTGAATAAAATCCTAGACAAGTTAAACTTAATCCATGTACAAACAACTCTTTTTCCGGCGCGGTGGCGCAGCAGGTAGTGTCGCAGTCACACAGCTACAGGGACCTGGCGGTTTGAGGTTTCAATACCCGCTCCGGGTGTCTGTCTGTGAGGAGTTGGTGTGTTCTCCCTGTGTCCGCGTGGGTTTCCTCCGGGTGCTCCGGTTTCCTCCCACACTCCAAAAACACACATTGGTAGGTGGATTGGCGACTCCAAAGTGTCCGTAGGTGTAAGTGAATGTGTGTGAGTGTGTGTGTTGCCCTGTGAAGGACTGGCGCCCCCTCCAGGGTGTATTCCCGCCTTGCGCACAATGATTCCAGGTAAGCTCTGGACCCACCGCGACCCTGAATTGGATAAGCGGTTACAGATAATGAATGAATGAATGAATATAAACAACCAGAGAGGACTGCACATAGTCATAATTGTAGATGTTCCCTAAAGTCCAGTTGTGTTCCCTAAAGGTACATTACGTTCTCTTCTCTAGAAGGAGAGGTAAAAGTTTGTAATAATTCATTATAGAACTGTGTAAAGTACTTGAGATGTAATTGGGCATATACAATCAACAACATTTTAAAATGTACCATTGGAATAGAAGAAGGTACAATTATGATCCCTACCTGAAGGTACTGAAATGTACCTTTGAGGGTACCACCACAGAGACAGTTTTTCTGAATGTGCAGCTGCTTCCCCAGGATCTCATTTCACTATAAACTGTTTTTTATGGAGACTGTACAAATATTCCATTGAACATCTTTGTCCATGTTTGCATTCAGACAGACGCCTGGAGACCTAAATGAAATATTAATATTTAGTGTGTCCTCTGTGTGTTTCTTTCTTCTGCAGTCAGTGTGTTGTAAAGGTGTGGTGACCCCTGCTTTGCCTCCAGCTCTGGCTGGAGCGAGGAGTTCTCTGGAGGAACAGGCCTATCTTCTGCTGACTGAGGCTGAGAGGCAGACCATGGGCTACTACATCCAGGAGTACCAGCATGGCCACATCGTAGTGGAATCCCTCGCCATGGCCTTGTTTGAGCTTTTCAACACACACGCCAAGGTCAGCCTTGGAGTTGAGGGGGGGAGCTGTGTTGTAGCCATGTTCTATGTTGCTTCATATATGCACCTGAATTATATCTAGGATGGGTCTACCTTCTGGACTGGAAAGGATGTGTATGGATATCTGAGTAGAATCCACACAACAAAAGCTTGCAGGAGGAATAGGCAGCTTGAATATTGTTGGTAGTTTTTCATTCATATTGTGGCTATGTGAGAAAGTGAGGCTAAAGTCTATTCTGATCATAAATGTGGTCACCTGTATCTGGCCATTGCGGACCTTATAGATCAGAAGAAGCAGAACTGATATGCCCTTCAGTCTGACTACAAACCTGAGTGGTTAGGATAGCCCTTCCTCTCACTCATTACTTGATGTTGGATAATGCTAGCATCTGTTTGTTGATGTAAGGTATGGGAGTTAGTGTTCTCCTCAAAGTGCGCTGAGCTGTCCAGTCATGTTGCTAGACTTGGTCACACCATGCAATAAGGAGAGACCTAACTAGTTGAATGGAACTAGCAATGACTAAATTGGAGAGAAAGTTGTGGGAATAAAAGGACTGATAAATAATAAAAAATAAGTGCAAACCAGGCTTAATCTTAAAGCCAAAGCTTGTTATAGTCAGTTTTACACTTGCAGAAGGAAATCTGATGGATTGCTATGTGTAACTTGTGTTTTCTCTGTGAACCCTCCAGCTCACCCTCCTGGCTGAGGTGCGGACACTCATCGCTGCTCAGGATCTGGAGCGCTTTGATGGACAGGTGCTGCACCGGGAGATGGAGGCTTGGAGAGCAAGGCACGGAGGACTGGGCTCCATCTGCATCTCACACACAGAGAACCATGCCCCAGCTGGCTGCTCCCTGAGTGCTCCAGCCACAGGCTACACTAAGGCAAGTGTGTGTGTATGTGTGTGTGTGTCTGTATGTGTCTTTGCTCATTGAACCATGTCTTCATGTGTCTGCCAAGGCTTCGGCTGATTCTATTTCAGCTTAGGTTTGTGTGTGTGTGTCCTTACATACCAAGAATATATCTCATTGTGGGTCCAGAACCTGTATAAACATAGACTGGCCCCCACAATGTACATCATTACATTTTAAGGTGAAGGCAAGGTTTTAGGTTTGGGTTATGGTCAGGGATAGGGTTAATTTGTAGTACATTGGTGAGGCTCCACAAAATTAATAAAAGGCTATGAAATGGCCCTGCAATTCACAAAAACAAGACACTGTGTGTGTGTGTGTGTGTGTGTGTGAGTGTTCCAGGCTCTCAGTGTGTGTTGATGAATCCACTAGGTATTCCTGACCTTTTACCTGATTGGATCAGCAGTTAACCTCACAGGCCTTTGTTTACAATTGGCATTAAAATGCATGTGGTTATTCCCTGTATGCACAAAAACAAGTCTAACTATTCCTGTGATCAGACTTTTAAGAATTGTGGTGCCTGAAGTGTGGGATGTGCTGTAGCAGCAATGTAAGATCATAATCTTTGAGTGATGTTTGTGATCCTGAACTAATAATCCAATATCAAGGCTTGATGTCACCAATCCTCCTGCAGCTGAATTCCATAAATCCTCTCAGAAATTTCCAACAACTTGTGTAAAGCCTTCTCAGAGGAATAATACACTATGTCTGAATAATACACTATGTCTGAATAATATACTATACCAGCTTTTCTCAACTGGGGTGCTATGGCACCGTGGTGTGCCGTCTGGCTTCATCAGGTGTGCCATCAAGGTAAATGTGGGTGTCCAGTTAAATTTGTCAGTGATGGATTTGCCTTCACTTTGTCGACCAGGTGTGAGGCTCTTAATGCTCTTAACAAAAACAAAGCTGCATCAGCGTCTAGTTTGCCTCGCGCTCCCCTCTCACTTCCAATGCTCCAGCTCCGACTCTGACTTGCGGAATGTGCACAAAACAGCCGAGAAGGAGGTGAGAATGTGTCAGAGTGTGAGAGGGAATTAACAGTGTAGACAGGGTAGGCCTGTGGCCATGACTCTTAGTTGGAAACTTATGAGAATAAAGTCAGAATATTTCAAGAAATAAAGTAAGAATATTTTGAGAATCAAGTAGAAACATTTAGAGAAAAAAGTCAAAATATTCTGAATGTATCACCTTAATAATTTTGATGAGAGATTTATTAAGTAATTTCCATCGTGGAAAAAAACAACAGTTGTTTGTACATGTCTGTAGTTTTTACATTCACTGAATTACCACAGAAACATGTTTGTAACTCAGGGTTTTTATTTGTGTAGCACTTTCGTTAATGCCAGTAACTGTCTCCTGTGTCTGATACTTCCACCTTAATTGACCCGAAACTGCTAAAATAAGTCAGCATTGCCCACATATGAAGCAGGAATAGAGCTATATCTTCATTTCGGTTTGTGTTTTTCAATGTTTGGAGTTCTGTCCATTGTAAAAAAAAAACTCCAAATGAGAGAGAGAGCGAGAGAGCGATAGATAGATAGATAGAGAGAGAGAGAGAGAGAGAGAGAGAGAGAGAGAGAGAGAGAGAGAGAGAGAGAAACTGGCATCCTGGACCTAGCCCTTTTTTCTACTCATCTACAAACACTGGGGCTTCGCAAACACATTAGACTGGTTTTGAACACACAAACAGACTGGGAGCAGGTGGGGAAACATTTTCTGAATTTTATAAAATTTGTTTTTTTGATTACAACTGTGATCTGCGCATTTAATCCTCAAACAAATGATTAAATAAATAATCCAATTGCTTTGAATAAATTATGTTTAAAAATTGACAGCTGATTACAACTGCAAGCACCTGTGTGTGTGTGTGTGTGTGTGTGTGTGTGTGTGTGTGTGTGTGTGTGTGTGTGTTGGATGGATTACAAAAGGTTTCTGGATCACAAATACTTCTCTGAAGGTCACAAAGTCCACCTCAGCTCATATCTACTGAATGTTACTCATTCTCCCACTCAGTTCATCAGTCACTCACTCGCTCACTGACTCACTCCTATTAACAGAATTATTCAAAATTTTAATTCAAAGTGTCCCACCCTACTTAAGTTGTGCAGCAAGTAAATGTTTTTGCCCATGCACCAGAACAACAAGGATTTCATTAAATATTCATCCTCTCAGAACACAATGAGTACGGTTTGGACTGTACTGAATATAGTCTGAATCCCATGCTGGCCTTCTAGTGCTTTAATCTCATATAGAGGGTGTGATTAATACCTCCCCGCTTTGTTTGTGCTTTGATCATTGTGTCAGTAGTTAATTGTGGAAGTTGATGCCAGTCATTATTGCATGTTGTAAAATCTGACACCAAATAAAACAGTAATTAGGCTTAATTTATAGCTACTCAGCTTCACTCCATTGAGAATTAATTAGTCACATAAAAGTGATTTTTTTAAACCACCTCCTCAGTACAGGAGTAATAATTCACAAATTTCACCATTTTATCCATCTATCCATCCATTATCCACCGCTTATCCGGATCCGGGTCGCGGGGGAAGCAGTCGGAGCAGAGAAACCCAGACCTCCCTCTCCCCAGCCACCACTTCCAGCTCCTCCGGGGGTATACCTAGGCGTTCCCAGGCCAGTCGAGACACATAGTCTCTCCAGCGTGTTCTTGGTCTGCCCCGGGGCCTCCTCCCCGTTGGACATGCCCGGAACACCTCACCAGGAAGGCGTCCAGGAGGCACCCGGACCAGACGCCCGAACCACCTCAACTGGCTCCTCTCGACGTGGAGGAGCAGCGGCTCCACTCCGAGTCTCTCCCGGATATCCGAGCTCCTAACCCTGTCTCTAAAGGAGAGTCCAGACACCCTGCGGAGAAAACTCATTTCAGCCGCTTGTACCCACGATCTCGTTCTTTCTGTCACTGCCCAAAGCTCGTGACCATAGGTGAGGGTTGGGACGTAGGTTGAACGGTAAATCGAGAGCTTCACTTTTTCGCTCAGCTCTCTCTTCACCACAACGGACCGGTCCAGAGCCCGCATTACTGCTGACGCTGCACCGATCCACCTGTCAATCTCATGCTCCATCTTTCCCTCACTCGTGAACAAGACCCTGAGGTATTTAATCTCCTCCACTTGAGGCAGGATCTCACTTCCAACCTGGAGAGAGCACTCCACCCTTTTCCGACTGAGTACCATGGACTCGGAGGTTCTGATCTTCATCCCTGATCCTCATTTCACCATTTTAATCCATATGAAATAGTGCTGTCTCAGATTGACACTGATAAGCCACGACATAAATATGACCTTATTGTTTCTACCTTCACTGTGCATTTGATCAGCTTCACTACTGTATATTTGCATTGTTTTATGTTAGAAGACTGTATTGCAGGCTGTAGTACTTCTATTGCTCTGCATACACTACCAGCACTGTAGTGACACTGATGTGGTAGTGTTGTCAGTGTGTGTTGTGCTGGTACAAATAGATCAGACACAGCAGTGCTCCTGGAGTAT